>NW_009913355.1:0-42632 GCF_000696875.1 Nestor notabilis
ATAAATAAATAAATAAATAAATAAATGAATTGTACCTTTTGAGATGAAGTAATTTTCTTGAAATGACAATCATTGGTGAAGAATTAAGATATTCTATTTTGTCATTTCTGCTGTCATACCTGTTTTCAATAATACTGTAACCCATATATATATATATGTGACTAGAATTTGGTGATTGTGTTGAAGTTGAGCCTCAGTCAATGTAACATATGCTTCTACAGAATGCCTAAAGAAAACATGCTGCAAAACCTCTGATTTCCAAAATATGTATAATTCATTCAAGAGATTTATAGCTCCTTTTTTAGTGTTTGTTTTGGGGTTTTGTTTTGGGGTTGGGGTTTTTTTTGTTTGTTTTACTTTTAACACAAACCACACAATTAATATGCTGTGGAAAGGACACAAATGGATTCCCTGGAGAAACATTACTGGCAAACACAGTAAATTAACAGCAACCAGTGCTTAGTTGAAGAGTTGCTCTTGACAGCAAAGACTAACCCTTGGTCTCTTGGCCTGATTTCAAAATTACATCACAGAGGTTTATAGGAGATTCTGTGTACATGGGCAAAGAGTCTGCACTCCAAATGACTAATTCCCAGGCTATGCTGAAGAGGAAATACAATCAGTGAAACCTAGAGAGCTCTGGGTCATGAGGAAAACACACCTGCAGCACAGGCAAAGGTGGAAGAACCACCAGTTCCCCCAGTGAACATCAGTTTCTCAGCCCTGTTGTCAATTCAACAAAGCACTCAGAGTGCTTTACTGAACTTCTCAGTACCACAGACCAATTAAAGGAGAAGACAATTGAGGACTGTACCAAGTCTTGTTTCATCTGTTCTGACTGTTCTTGAGTGTTGAAAGATTAATACTTTTTTTCTTACTGATTTCAAAAATTTTTCTCAAAAGCTTTCTCAACTATCAAGTTAATTTTCTTAAAGCTACTGCTGAAAGTGCTTTTGAAAGGAACAAAAAAATATGAGAAATAAATATATATTTTTGCATTTATGTTGCTTTGTTTTGTTTTTTTTTTTTTTTAACCAGATGCATCCAGCTCTAGATGATGCATAATCCCACTTTTCTCATTTTCTCACAGCTCTCTGTTTTGACAAGTGTCAAAACGTTTCTGTCCAGCATTTATAATGACAAAAAAGGCACAAGCTACAGGTTTTAAGTTAAAATAATAACTTAAATATGCCAACAGAAAGATTTTCAGAAAAAATATTATGCAGCTAGCACTGCAGTTATAAGCAAGTCTGTTTTCATAAGCAGATTTGTGTTGCCTCAGAAGGGTTAAAATACTAGCATGGGTTCATAAAATAAATATAGGAAATTGCTTCAAAGGAGCTGGAAGTGAATAAACATTTTAAAATACCTATGTTAATAAATATGCTATATTCTTTTCTAAATTATTATTATATTGTTGTTATTCTCTCTTTGAGCCACAATCTTTCCCATCCTGGGACACAGTGACAAAAGACATAACAAGAAGAATCCCCAGCTTCCCTTTTACATTGCTATACTTCTTCAATGTTTCTTGATCATTACAGAGGTGTTTGAAGGCTCAAGAACAGTCCCTCAGTGTGAGATGGGAGTCGAAAGGGATACGAGTCAGGATGGGTCAGTCAGGAGGACATTACAAAACATCAAGAAGACTCTTAATTTTACTACACGCCACATTCCATGAACATCTCCAGCCTCTGATGCAATCCAGAATTAGGAGTGTGTGTGGGTTGTATAGTGCTCCAGAATTTCTCTTGCTGAAGGGTTTTACAGAAAAATATGAAAGCAAATATGATATATATTTTCAATTTGTTCTCAGTAAATCTCATGTGCCTTGAATAAATGTTAAAATTGATTAGTAATATATTATATTATTCTTTGAAATTATTTAATAACAAATATTCAAATTCTTTCTGCTCCTATAAAAACAAACAAATAAACAAGTAAAAAAAAAAACCAAACCCAAAACCCCCACAAAACCATCATGAATTATGTTGTTTCTGGTGTCAATTATTATACAAAAAAAAAATAACCCAACATCCTCCCAAAAGATAATGTAGCTGCGCTTTCTCTGCTTAGTCAAAATTTTGTCCTTACGCCCGCCTAAAAAAAACAAAACAAAAAAAACCAAAACAAAACAAAATATTAGGGATGCTTACATAAGTAGGAAGAACATAGACAATTTTTGTGATAAAAGATTTACTCTTCAGAAAATATGATATGTATGCGCATGTGATTCATTCCTAACAATATATGATTATTATTTTTTCCAGCCTTAGCTGGACATCATCTGCTCATTAATTCAGATTAACAAATGAGAGTTCATGGCGTTATGTTGGAGGGTGATGTATCTAGGACATTTTGGGGGAGGAAAAAAAAAAACTATTACCAACATTGTAGGTATATGCTAAGTGCTAAGAAGGTTGAAGTTTCCCATTTTAGGGATAGCATAGGTCATAAATACACATAGAAAAATAATGAAAAGTAAGATTTTTCTCTGGGTATGTACATTCATTTTTGTTGCTTTTGACCTATCACAAAATATAGAAATATTTGATGACAAAAGCCAAAAGATGCAACTCTAATTTAACGTAATCTGGTAACGAAACTTCTCTTGATCTATGAAAATTACACTGCAGCTGCATCAAATGAATTAAAATATAGCCACAATACCTTTTCTGTTTCTTGGTCTTAGTTCAGGATTTAGATGCACTCTGAAATATTAAAATGTAATTGTTATTTTACTCATCATAGCAGCAGATGTCTTTCAGACATCTTGCAACCTTCTGCATCCATAGTCCTGAGTAAACAGACTTGGGTTTTGGTGCAATTTCTGGGGACAGTCAGTTGAAACATGAGGCCAGTCTCTTTACCCAAAGTGTAATCCACTGTGGAAAAACATCTGTAAACAGAGGAAAATGCTAAAGAAAGTTAAAAAACAGGCTGGATAAGGTTAACAAATAGATGCATAAGCAAACTGGACACACACACGTTCATGGACTTGGCAGGATGCACTCACAAGGACTGAGGAATCTGGCTCATGTCATTTCATCAACACTTGCAATAAGCTTCGAATGATGATGGTGAATGGGAGGGGTTCCTAGTAAATCTAGGCTTGAGGATATTATTTTTGCTTTGAGATTCCTGAAAAACGCCTCTATTGGTTTACCCAGCGTGCTTTTTTAATTTACTTAACAGTAAACAGATCTTGTTTATGTTATCATTCTGTGTGGGATTTTTGTTTGGTTTTTTTGGTTTCTTTTCTTTTCTTTTTTTCTTTTTTTTTTTTTTTTTTTGCTGCTGTTTGCTTGTTTTGGGGTTTTCTGGGGGTTTGGGTTTTTTGTTTGGCTGGTTTGGTTTGATTTTTGGTTTTGATGGGTTTTTTTTTTGTTTTTTTTTGGGTTTTTTTTTATGTTAGCTTATAATTTAGATAGGCCAGAATGTAATATCTAATTTTATCTTGTTGCTGAAGATCCTCAGATCCTGAAAATAAGTGTGGATTTCATAAAGCCGTACAAATTTATACCAGCCAAGTAAATAGCCCATTGGCACTAAACCCTGCTTTCCTCATGTATCACTATCCTGCTGAGTGAAGAAGGTTAACTTGTCATTGTCTGGATCATTAACTTTTTGGAGAGAGACTTTTGAATGTTCTCATGCATAAATTTGCATGGCAAGACGAACTTCTTAACTCCTTAACTAGACATTTCAGAATCTCCCAAGGATAGCATTCAGAAATCAGCATTTTGATTAGCAGATATTTTTCCAGCATGTACTTTCTGAATGACACTGGAATACTATTACTGAGCTACAGGGATAATGAATGCATGAGGTAAATAGAGAAGGAAAAGTTCTCTTTGTTTTCTTCATGAAAAGGTTCTCATTCCCCAAAGACAAATTTGTTTAACATACATGGAGCAACAGTTTTATAAGATGGCTAGCAGGCTACAAATGACTTCCTGTATTTTTTAGTCATTTTTGAAAGACAAGTGTAATGAAGAGAAGAATAAAGTCCTACCACATCTATTTTGTTTACATTCAACTAATGCTATAGAGACTCAATGCAGCTGCATGCCATCATAAATTTTCCACAGGTATCTGGCATTTCACCTACTTTATTCTACTGCTGTTTGCTGTCTTGTAAACTGTAACAGAGCTATGCTTCTGCATCTACACACAGCAGCTTTTTGATGACAATTAAAATTGGCATGTAGAAGCATTCTGAGATGAAATCTTATAATTGATGGACTGAGACACCAGCCAAAGTAGTGTACGTTTGGGTAATCCCTGGGCTGAAACACTGCTGGTCTGTCAGCCTCTGAAATTATTGGCAATCTTATAGCCCATATCTAGCAGCTGAGAGGAAGCTGTGCCAAGCAGCGGCAGGCTTCAATAGGTTCAGAAAAGCCATCAGTGTAATTGTCATCTTTAACACTGTAAAGTGCTTAGGTGCCATTGTGATAGGTGTGATAGAAACTGTAAATAGAAAAAAGCCAGTGGAATCTTGGAAAAAGCATTCTGCATTTGCTACCCCCAACTGCTTTGAACTGCCTGCAAACAGAAAGTTTAAAACAGCAGACAAGTAACATATCCAGTCCAAAGCATTATGAGAATGACTGCGGAGAATTGCTGCATTCCTTGTGCTACACCACATCATGTAACAGTGAGGAGGTCAAGAGGTGGCAAAAATTCCCTGGATCAGACAGCTGCAGGGTAGAACTGTCTACCTCCCTATTCCTGACTGGGAGTTATGAAGCTAAAGGGGCAGATGAATACTTATTGGAGTGATTTGTGCTATTGGTATCTTTCTTTATTCTGGCAAGGACAAAAAAAGCTCTCATATTCTCAATGTTTGTGGTAATTCAGTACACAATCCTTCAAATTACCACAAAATCATTAAAGCTGTTTTAAATCATGCCATGCAGTGTGAGGCTGATAAGGTTTTCTTGGTTTTTTGTCATCTTGTCTTTTTTTTTTAGCTACAAACAAACCTACCAGACAAACACCTCTGTGGCATTTTCATTGTACCAAGAGGGTTGTGCATGGATAGATGGAAAGTAAACATCATCCAAAAGCCTGCAAGTGCTAAGGCACAATATTAAAATAAAATCTGAATAATTATAAACTCAAGTAATTGTTTAGTGCCATAGTACTCATTACAGTAAATACAAAAGAGAACTATGAGAAAGTTTTTCTGTAGCAAAGTGTCTGGAAGAAATTGTCCTCGTGTAGTAACTATTAAACCAGCTCAGTTGGAAACACAGGAAGAGGACTAATTCTAAGTTGTTGATAAAGTGATTGTGTCCCTGCTTTTTTCAAATGATATCACACACGCACAGAGTTGTACACATACAGAGGAACACTATCATCTGTTGAACAGAATTGTGCATAATTCTCACTTGCCCTATTGCTGTATATGTAAAGAGGCAAACTTAGGTCACATGGGATGGTAAAATATTGTTACTTCTATCTTGGTTTATAGCATAAGGACTTTTTCAAGCTAAGAGGTAAGTTTGCATTTAACAAATTGGTCAGCACAAATATGCCAAATGCAACTGAATTAAGATTTTTTTAAAACATTTTTAAAGTGGCACCTGCAGCTCACTAGCTCACTGAAAATAAAAGTTGAGGGTATTTTTATATGTATTCTCCTTATTGCACGTTTTAATTGCAATTATGGATTACAGGCCTACACCAGTAAAGATAATTAGGTATCTACTATGATACTGTTGGCCTGTATGTACCCAGTCCCTATTCAAGTGCTGCAAATCTACTGCAAGACTAACATTGAAAATCATTTGAGTATCCTGCATGACATTTCCTGAGGTACCTACCTCTTTTCTTGTAGGCAAGCTTGACATTTGTAGCTCAGGTTCAGGAAAGGGTTTGTTCTGCCAAGTGGGTCTGCTCACATCTATTGAATCTGACTCTACCCAAATTGCAGCAGGACCTAATACTTCATTTCAGAGACCTGTTTGAAGAGCCACGGTTTAATGGAAGAGTGTTACAAGTCTGTTCAGACCAACTGGAGACACAGGTGTACTGGATTTGCTGCTTAGGCATAACCTCTAGAAAAGTGTCCTAAACATCAAAACAAAGGGACCTAACCAACTGGAAGACGAGTCCTCTGACTGAAATTAGGTGTTTCCTTGATGTGGTGTTAGAGATTCCTTAGAGCAGAATGAAAATGACGCAAGGGTAGTCCCTCCGCCTTGAGGTGAGACTCTCCATTTATCTGAGGGACTCCAGGCTGTGTTTGTGTGGACCCTCGTCTGCCATGCCCTGTACCAGTACCTTGCTCTCCACACCCCTGCAGAACTGCCAGCATGCCAGTGCAGTTCAGGAGATGGCACAGCTTGACAATCTGGCTGTGAAACAGGGCTGGTGACCACCATCTTCAAATGGAGTCAGGGCAGACCAAACATTTGAGCCTAGAGGAGGATTGTCCAGGTGTTAAATCTGCACACAGTCTTTGCATATGCCTTTCTTTTAGGAGCTGAATATGCTAAAGTGATCCTCAGATCAAAAGCTGGGCTTTTCTTTTCCTAACCCGCAAATGCATTATTAAAACATCTTATTCATAAAATAACAATTCAGAAGCATCTGCTTATTCATCCTCATTTAGTAAATACAGTGTTCTCTGGTTACTTGTGGCGATATAGCACATGTGAAATAACACCAGTGGTGTTCTCATATTTTACTGACTTACATAAAAGGATATAATTTATTGCTTCTTAATATTCTAATGCAACTTGAAGTAAATATGTTCCTTTCTGAGTTTCTCTAAGATTATAGTTACTTTATACTTCATGCAAATAAGGCTAATGAGGTTCACCAGTTTAGTAGCATCTTTTTCTAGTTTCAGAAGTAACTGCCAACAACCATTGAGTGCAGGTTAGTCATTTGGTGTGTATTTGATGAAAACAAAATCTCTATGATAATGAATATACAAATGGTGCTTTTCATTTCTATTCATGTATAGAAAGTATCTGAAGTGTTCAGTCTTTGTTTGTATCTCATCCCTTCATGTGGCAATCTAAACTTTCTCCATTTCTTCAGTAGTAATCTGCAACAAAATATGTATGAGGGAATGCCTTAATACCCTATACTGTTATACTTCTAGAATGGTAATTTACATTCCACAGTTCTGTTAATAACTTCTATTTCATTTGGAATTATAAGGCAAAACCACTTAAAATGTGTATAGATGCACTTAAATGGTTAGTATAAATCATGGGGGAAGTCCTCAAGTTTATGAGGAATGAAAAAGAGTAAATTACTTTAGAAGAATTCTGAAGAGTAAGTCTTCAATAAAAAAGAAAAAAAAAATCTCTTTAAAAGCATAATATTTGATCTTCATTTGGAAGCCTCAATTCCTTAAATATTTCACTGCTTTTCCAAATTTGAAAAATATAGAATCATAGAATCATAGAATAGTTATGGTTGGAAAGGACCTTAAGATCATCTAGTTCCAACCCCCTGCCATGATCAGGGACACCACACACTAAACTATGTCCCCCAAGGCTCTGTCCAATCTGGCCTTGAACACCGCCAGGGTTGGAGAATTCACAACTTCCTTGGGCAACCTATTCCAGTGCCTCACCACCCTCACTGTGAAGAATTTCTTCCTTAGATCTAATCTAAAGTTCCCCTGTTTAAGTTTAAAGCCATTACCCCTTGTCTTACCACTAGAGTCCCTAATGAAGAGTCCCTCCCCAGCATCCTTGTAGGCCCCCTTCAGATATTGGAAGGCTGCTATGAGGTCTCCACTCAGCCTTCTCTTTTCCAGGCTGAACAGCCCCAACTTTCTCAGCCTCCAGAAATCTTGTTCTATCCCTACATTTGTGTCCTGGGTTCAGCTACAGCAGTCATTTTTTCTCCTTCTTAGTAGCTGGTGCAGTGCTGTGGTTTTGACTTTCAGTCTGGGAACAATGCTGATAACACCGACGTTTTTAGTTGTTGCTAAGTAATGTTTACTCTGACCAAGGACTTTCTCAGTCTCATGCTTTGCCAGAGAGGAGGGGAAGCCAGGAGGAAGCAGAGGCAGGACACCTGACCCAAACTGGCCAACGGGGTATTCCATACCACAGCACGTCATGCCCAGTATATAAACTGGGGGGAGTTACCCGGAAGGCCCAGATCGCTGCTCGGGTCGGGCTGGGTATCGGTCAGCGGGTGGTGAGCGGTTGTGTCCTTTTCCCTTGTTATTCCTCTTATCATTATTATTGGTAGCAGTAGTGGTTTGTATTATACCTTAGTTACTGGAGAGCTGTTATCTCAACCCGTGGGAGTTACATTCCTTCGATTCTCCTCCCCATCCCTCCGGGAGCAGGGGGAGGAAGGAAAAGGGGGGGAGTGAGCGAGCGGCTGCGTGGTTCCAAGTTGCCGGCTGGGCTTAAACCACGACAATTTGTTACTGAATTTCTGTTCTGGTGAAATTCTTAGTAAAATAAGTTTTTTGAAACACTCAAGAAAGCCTTTGCCTGTTGACAGTTGTCTTCACTAGACTCTACCTGTAGCACATTGAAGCATGTGTCGTTGTGATAGAATAAACTACTTTCTCCACAAGAAAAGACGAAAGTCTATCAAAAATGGATAAAATATCCTGAATTAGAAAGGTCAGTGACCTCCTCTGAATTCCATATACCTATAAATCTCCTTTCATTTTCTCATATACTATAAAACATGTAGTATAAACATAGTCTTGAAAGAGTATATCAAACTACCTGCATCCCAGGAGTTTAAAGGAGGACTGGTTCAACTGGTTTCGTAATTTTTTTAATTAAATGTTTTTGAGCAGTAGTTATGAAGGATTTTTCTTTGTAAGATGCCTTTAAGTAAATAAACAGCTGAATTAAATGTATGATGAAGACCCAGACTTTTCTCAGGTGTGCTCTCTGAGTGATCCTAACCAATATTTGCCTTCGTAAACTGAAAGAAAATTCTTAGGGAAAAACTATCTATAATAATGGCATAATCAGAAAGCATGTGAAACAACATAAGCAAGAAAAAAAGATTAAGCCTCTCCTAGAATTCAGTTTATTTTGTAAACCCTGCTGAGTTTCATGCTGGGTAGAAAGAGATAGGTAAAATAACCTAGAAGTGTCAGACGACTCAACATGGCTTAGTATTTAATGAAGACAAAAATAAAACAAATAAACATGAAAATAAAATTGGAAGATCAGTTTTCTTTGAGCAATAAATTGCAATGTTTTTTGAAGTATAAACTCAGAAAAGAAAGAATAATAAATGCCAAGAACATCTAGATTAATAAAAACAGTGATAAGGCAAGACGATTATAGTATTTTGAAAACTGTTTTCCAGCACTTCCTTCCCTTTGTATGTTAGCATAAAAACCTACAATTTTTTACCGGTACACTAGAAAACATCAGTTTTCAGACATTTGACACTAGACTGCCTGATAAAAGGTATAAAGCCATTCTCAATAAGGGTGAGAATTTACATGACTACATTTTGTAAAGTTGGTGTCATTTGGCAAACTCATATGTGTACCGTATACTACTGTGTGAAAAAAAAAGAAATGCAGTTAAAGTCTTCTTTTTATTACTGTTCTTATTATTTTCCAAAGGAACTAATTAAAAGGTATTAAATTATACAAAATATTTTAATAAACTCCTGTTGAATGTTGATCTGTGCAGGATCTTTTTTTTTTCTCTATACAGTGCAATCAGACTTTCCAGATGCTAATGGACCTTGTCAATGAGCATCTTTCTTCAAATCTTTGTGGTAATTAGGGGCTGCAGCCCTCACTTCAGGAAAAATGAGGACATACACTTTGTTAAAGAGGAAATCCATGTTAAAATTAATTAAATTAATATGAGTTGTTAAATCATAAGAGATTGATGAATCTCTGTGTGAGGCTTCATCTTTACTGTAAAGTATGTCTGCTTTGAAGTTATTAAATCTGATTTCACATACATATCATGACTCAGTATCACCTGAGTATATAGTATGTATGTATGTAGCAGTATAAGTATGTAGCATTCCTACACTGCTTTTCTATTACTTCAATTCCCACACAAATAAAACATCGTTTGTAAACTTGTGACAATCTATCAGCTTTCTGATGAGTGAATGAAGGATTAAGCTTTTATTGTGGTATGTACCAAATAGAGTAGTATAGGTACCGCTGTAGAAATTCAAATAGGCAAATCATATGGAAAGAACAACCTGCTTGATCTTTTTGGAGATAATGAACCATTGCAAACATAATTTAATTTGAACTGGTTTGTTTCCCGTCTGGTGTTTCAGGAATACATTAATGTGGTCAATAATTCATCTTGTAGTTCTCTTATTACCTCCATTCAGGTTGCTTTGCTCTGTGTATTGGCTTTGTTATCCTATGATTATTACGTATTGGCTACCATAACCACATAGGCTAGAATTCATCTTTCTTAGATTTAGTTGCCCCAAATTTTACTGTGATGAAGATCATAGTGAGTTGCTGATTTGAATAAATACACTGTCCTGTATTTATATCATTCAGGATGAAAGAGACTTTGATAAAAAACTTTGAAAAATAGACCAGTCAAATGCATAGGGTGATATAATATAAAAAAGTAGTCAAAAAAACTTCGTAGAATCATAGAATGGTTAGGGCAGGAAAGGACCTTAAGATCATCTAGTTCCAACCCCCCTGCCATGAGCAGAGTCACCTCACACTAGGTCACCCAAGGCTCTGTCCAGCCTGGCCTTGAACACCGTCAGGGATGGAGCATTCACCACTTCCTTGGGGAACCCATTCCACTGCCTCACCACCCTCACTGTAAAGAACTTCTTCCTTATATCTAACCTAAACTTCCCCTGTTTAAGGTTGAAGCCATTACCCCTTGTCTTATCACTACAGTCTCTGTTAAAGAGTCCCTCCCCAGCATCCTTGTAGGCCCCCTTCAGATATTGGAAGGCTACTGAGGCCTTTACACAGCCTTTTCTTCTCCAGGATGACACAAGCCCAATTTTCTCAGCCTTTCTTTATATGGGAGGTGCTCCAGCCCCCATGTCATCCTTGTGGCCCTCCTCATGCTCCTTTTGATGCAGCCCAGGATGCAGTTGGTTTTCCAGGCTGCAAGCACACACTGCCGGCTCATGTTCATTTCCTCATGGAGCAACATCCCCAAGTCCTTCTCTTCAGGGTGGCTCTTAATGACCTCTCTGCCCAACCTGCAGCTGTGCCTTGGCTTAGAGCTTTTTTATTTTATTTAGTACTCCGTTTTATAGAAATAAACAGTCTATTTGCTCAATTAGCATACTTTTTAGAACACCTCATGGTCCTGAGAAATTCACAGTGTTTGTGGAGACTTTGGCAAGAACATTATCTTTGGGAAAGGGTGGTCGGGAGGGAAGGTGAGAGGGACAAGCTGCTGAGCTAACTCCTACATTTCATGTGTACGTCCCAGGGTCTCAGAAGTCAGCAGGAAAAAAACACCTTGTACCATAGGAGAAAGACACCTGAAGCTACTACATCAAAGTAATTATACAAGTTCAGAGAAAGTCAGGTTAACCTGTATATTTTCATAGGATGGACCGTTTACTTCAGCTACTCTTGGAGATATCTTGTATGATGGGGTTTCCTTTTGTCACAGCTATAATGCCATGAGGTATTTCCCAGGTGCTAGTGTGTTCAAAAAACACTCCATTTTTATCCAGTGATGAAAGAAGTGTCATATGAAGCAGTAGGTGTATTCGAAGAATAAATATTTATGGAGAAGACTGAGTTTGTTTGAAGTTCAGCTGGAGAACCATTCACTTCAAATTACCAAACATTGTCTAAAATTTTTAGGTAACAATGTCTTTTAGCTACAAGATATTGCTTCAGCACAGCTGAACTGAAGACATGAAGCCAAGAGCCTTTGATTAGTTAAAAAATTCCATGTTATTATCTCAAATTTTCACTTTCACAATGTAGATACTAATGAAGGTTTGCAATACACCCTTTAAAGAACCTTTGAAGAGATTACTTTGCAAATATCAGTATAGCATAAAAATACAGGAACTTCAGCACAAGCATTTTAAATAAATTGTCAAAGGTCACCTAACAAGCCAGGAGGATCCAGAACTGCAAATCAAATCTGCTTACAAATCTGTGTTTTCTAAGGGATTAAGATTTTCTTCTGATGTCCTTTCTTAGTAAAGTAATATACTCCTCATTAATTTTAAATAAGAGATAAAAGCTCTATGTCCCTTCACACTGTGGCACAAAGGAAAACATTAATAAAATACAATCAAGAAAATGAACACAGCATTAGAAGTAATGCTTCAGCCAAAGGGCCTTCCTTGAGCTGTAGCGAAGTACTGAAAAACATTAGATTAGTGTTCCCTCTAATCTTTTACTTTACTTTTTTTTTTCTTTTTTCCCAGACTTTTTAAAAGGGTTGGGGACTTTGTCTCTTGACTCCAACAAAGAGTTACAATTCTTTTAATAATACTATGCCTCTAGCCTTCTACTAAAAACAATTTTAGTTTATATACAACAGTTCCTAACTGTATATCACACTGCTCTGATTTCCTCAGTTTTTATTCATTCACTCCCTCAAAAAAGAACATAAGTATATGCTAAATTTTTAAATAAATTTAGTGTTTGTTTGCTTGGTTGGTTGGTTTTTTTTAGTCCTTTTTGTTTCCAGTAAAAATAATATCAGGGCGCTCTGTTGGAATGAAATCATAAATCATAGATGAACTACTACAGCGGACATAAGATAGCAGCTCTTATTTAAAAAAAAAAAAAAAAAAGTTAAAATAATAGTTTTATGCCTAACAACAATTCAGTTATATTTATCTCCCCTATAGTATCATTCTTCTATAGATTTTTGAAATACTCCCATAAGGACCAATGTTCGATTTCTGAAGGCCAGATCTATTACCTACAAGACTGTGCTTGAGGCCATGTTTACATTTACCCACACTGGCTGGACAGAAACAAGGCTTAAGAGACAAACTTAGGGAAAACTTCCAGCCACAAACTACAGAATATGGAATGGTAATTGTATATAAAACCAAACACAACTTACTTTTCAGTCTATCTAAATGAGTCATGCCTCATTACCATGGTTCGGTCATTATGCACCTATTATGTCTTGTGACCTTGTTACATGGACAGCTTGAGGCAGGAGTATTCCCATAAAATTCCAATGTTTATGCCTCAAGAAACTATAGATCATACATATGTGATCCTACATTGTTCATACCTCCAAGCCACAGGCAGTCTGATGCAGACATGCAGATTGCAAGTTTCGGTGGAAGTTTTGTCCTTAGTTCTTGTCTAACTCCATTTAGGCTTGCAACCTATGTGCTAAGAGGCCTAGTTGCCAAATATTATGTCATTTTGGAGACATGTAAGCAGGATTTTTGTCTTAACTAAAAACTAACGACAAATCACCTTTCCACCTAAAATCTGTGTTGACAAAGTTCTAAAGTGCTCTTACAAGGTTTGATGCTTTGCCATTTTTGTATGACTTGAAGGTCTAAACAACACAGCATTTTAATCATGACATAAGGAATGAGAAGGCAAAGTGACACCTCTACGAAGAGGTGGAGTCTCTAAAGCATCAGACCAAATCTGGGCAGGGTTAATATATAATCTGACTCACAGAATAACCTCTATCAAAGAGATTAGATCAGTTTGCCTGGCTCAAACTATTTTTGTTTCCAAGGTTCTGAAACTTGGATCAAAGGAAAAAAAAGGTATTAATTTTATACCACTTATTTCTCTGCTGATTTGGAAAGCCTGAGTTCTCATGTGTATTAGTCATATTGAAAGTAAAATTTTCCTTTTTTTTTCCAAACATTGCTCATTTTCATAGAGAAAGATGTATGTATCCCTTTTGGCCTCTAATGGTGATTTACTATGTACTAAAAAGCCAGGAATTAAGCTCTCTTCTTGCCCCTGTTTTGCACCATTTCAGTTGTTCTCAAAATAAAATCTATGCCTCAGTCAAAGGACAAGACCACTCCTAACAAGACGTCTCACTCAAAAGACTCAAAAGATATACCTAACATTTATCTCCTTGTTTCCCTGAAGGCTTTGTATGTGCATAGCCAATGTTATGGGGTTTCTCAATGTTAACATGTAAAGTTGTTGAAGCAGATATTTGGATCAAAATTTCTTTACTGCTAAGTTCAACAGGAATTCAGTCATGACTGGCCTTGTAGGAGCTATGGTAAATGCATTTAAAAGTACATTTATAAAATGATTTTTTTCTCTGTACATGTATCGTACAACTGCTGCTGCTGCTGCTGCTGAGAACACAATTAATTTCACATGAATTGAGCACTGAATATTGAAAGTAATGCCAAAAGCAGATTAAAATCCCCAGCTCTGCAAATGCAACAAGTAGTTTTTTCTTGAAAAGCAAAGGAAATTAACAATATGCATTCAAATTTAATCTGGTAGGTGCCAATTGGTTGATTCTGCAAAGATAAGGAGTTTTCTTAATTTTTTTTTTATTTTACTAAAAATACCATGTCACCTGGATAAATATAATTTTAAAATAGAGAATAGAAAGGTAGAGATAGACTACATGGGACAGGAATGTTAATAAAGAGAAGCAGCTTAAATTGTTATTTATGAAAATCTTTCTCATGCTGTAATCTAGTCTGACAAACAATATGCTTAAAGTAAATAAATACAGACAGAGTATCACAACCTGAGGACTGGGGGGGGGGAAGCAAAGTTAGGGAAGAAAGGGAGAAAATATTATTTTGATTAAAGGAAGAAGGGGGGAGTGTGCTTCTGAGTTACCTGCTGGGCTTAAACCATGACACTGTATTATAAAAATCTGACAATAACATTAAAACAAAAAAAAAAAACAAAAAAAAAAACCCAACAAGAATTTTAGCACAAAAATGTTAAACTATCTGAAAAGAACACTCAAAATTTAGGTTTAGTTTCATCACCAACTAACCTCAAGTTTTAAAAGACTGACCTAGTGGAGAAAATCAGTAGCAACTCAGAAAATATAAACAGGTGAAAGAAAAGTAAATTGAATAGCCTCTTTGACCTTACCAGATTGTTTGCAGTAGTCGTTATTATGGTTTTATTGGAGAGATGTGTTCCTTCTCTAAACTGAATTCTTTATAATGAATAAAAGAAGCAAAAGCAGCAGGCAGAAATCCTCCAGTCAATGAGGTAAATATACTACTGAAAAATTAGAGAAAACAAGTAGGCTTTTCATGTTTTTTCTTTTTATATTAGTTCTTGCACAGCTACAGTGATGGTATAAAGAGCAAATTTTGGGTGGTGCAGTATCTTTCATTGATATTAGAAACCATTTCAAACATTTATGAAGATCTGAGCAATAAAACCACTAAACACAAACACAAAGTTCACATTGATGAGTTCCACCTTCGTTTTTTACCTGTGATTTCTGTATTAGATTTCATCAGCCCCTGAGTCAGAAGGTGTTTTTGTTGTTTTTATCCCTACTAACCACTAGATATATGCCACAAGGCATATGATATTCAAGCGGTGTATATTTTAACTTTTAAAAAATTCCAAAGACCATGCAATAAACACATAGCTGACAGTTTTGCCAACTATTATTCAAGCAGAACACAATAACAGTTTTTTAATAACCATGTTACTTCTTAAGTTGTTGCATAACAAATCCTTTTTTTTTTTTTTTTTTTTTTCAGAAAATAACATATGTACCAAAAAACCTGCTTAAACTGCCAAAAAATGGAATGGAGGAGAGAAAATAATACGAGAGCTAATTTCTTAAATAGTTATAGTGTTAGCCATTACATGCCAATGAAAATATCTTTAGACTAGTAGTTACTACTGTTTTCAAGTGTCAGATGTTAGTTGTTGGAATACATGAGAGAAAAAAAAAAACCACCCCAAACCCCCAAAACACCCCCTACCCACATACATCACCAAAAAAACCCCTTTAAGCCCTCATTATTTGTGATGGTGGATAGGCAAATAATGAAGCAGTCCAAAATAGACAATTTTAATAGAAGCCAGTATTTTATATGAAAAGTGAACACTGACAAACCTTCCATCAAATTAATTATATGAAATTTTTAAATAAATTACTGGAAATTGGCCAGCTTCTCTGTAGATTAGTCATATCACTACTTGGTTCTCATGTTTAGAATTTAGTGGTAATTATTTATTGCCAACATGAATTTGGAAGCTAGTCTATGAAACCAATGTCTTTATAAATGACTGGAAAGACATTCCAACGAATGTCAAGCTAGAGCAAATTATTTTCTTCCTTTGAAATCCCAGATAATTTTCCAGAATCCTATTAAACAGCTATAGATATATATATTATAAATATACCAAATTATTTGCATTATGCATTATTTTAACATATTATTGGGCCAAATTGTACAGTAAATTAGTTGATGTAAGACTAATAAAGGTGTGCCTGGTAAAGGGGATGGTAATCTCTTGGCAAGAAGTGTCAGAAAAAGGGGAAAAAAGGAAAAAAAAAAGGATTTTGCAAGATACTTTTAATTCAGGAGCCAATTATAAATAAACACATTTTGTTCCATATGCAGCAGTTTAGCCTGTTTTATGGATAGGAAAATTGATAACTATTGTATCAAAGTCACTAGTACTCCTCTAGAGGTTTGAAAGTTGGCTTTCACAAGGTTTTACTGTGAGAGTAGCATTTAAATACAGTGGATTGTAATGTATAAACAGAAAGAAAAATCCTGGAACATGTTTCCAGGCACATGGATAAGAATGTGATTAAGAGTAGTCAGCAAGGATTCACCAAGGGGAAGCCATGCTTGATCAACCAGATAGCCTTCTACAATCAAATGACTGGCTGGGTAGACAAACAAAGAGCAGTGGATATTGCATATCTAGGCATCAGGAAAGCTTTTGACTCTGTCTCCAGTAAAATCCACACTGAGAAGCTGATGAAGTATGAGCTGGATGAGCAGAGAGAGGTAGATTGAAAACCAGCTGAACATCTGAGTCCAGGGGCTGGTAATCAGTGGCACGAAGTCTACTTGGAGGCCAGTAACTAGTGATGTATTCCAGGGATCAGCACTGGGTCCAGTCCTCTTCAATATCTGCATTAATGATCAGAATGATGGAGCAGAATGTACCCTCAGCAAGTTCGTGGATGACACAAAACTGGGAGGAGTGGCAGATAAGCCAAAGGATTGTGCTGACACCCTGAGGGACCTCAACAGGCTGGAGACAACAGGTGACAGAAGTCTCCTGCAGTTCAGCACAGGGAAGTAACAAATCCAGCACCTGGGGAGGAACAACCTCCCCACTATATGCTGGGGCATGGTGCTGGCAGCACCAGTATATGTTGGGGCCTGACTGGCAGAAAAGCAGCTTTGTGGAAAAGGACCTGGGCTTCCTGGTGGACATCAAGTTGAAGATGAGGCAACAATGTGCCCTTGAGGCAAAAATGCCAAACAGTATCCTGGGATGCATTAGGCAAAATATTGGTAGCAAGTAGAGGGAGGTGATGCTTCTCTACTCAGCATTGTTGAGGCCACACCTGGAGTGCTATGTCCGGTTCTGGTCTCCCCATTACAAGAAAGATATGGAGCTATTGGACAGAAACCAGAAAAGCTCCAGAAAGATGATGAAGGGACTGGAGCATTAACCATATGAGGAAAGGCTGAAAGAACTGGGACTGGCTTGTCTGGAGAAGAGAAGGAAACATTTTTTTTACTGTAAGGGTGAGTGAACACCCACACAGATTGACCAGAGACGTTCTGAAATATTGAGAAACCATCTGAAGATGGCCTAGGGCAACCAACCAACTATAAGTGCCCCTGCTTGAGCAGGGAGTTTGGATCAGACAACCTCCAGAGTTCACTTCTGACTGCAGCACCCTGTGATTCTGTGGAAGTACAGCACTGTATGACAGTTTCAAATATCTCCTTTGTGAAACAGAATAAGATTTTTTTCAGCATTTCACGTAGATCTTCAAGGTGGCTTTTGGGCAGCTGGGGAAGGAGGGAAACCTAGAACCTTCCACCCCTCAACACTAGATATGGCGGTGCAGGTCAATACCTAAATAAAATCTGTACATAGTAATCATTCTCCTAAAAAAAAAAAAAATAATTCAAAGAAATAGTAGAAGAGTGAAAAATTCTGAATGAAATGTAAAAACAAAGGCAAAATCTCAAAGTTGGAGAAACTACTACTGAACTGAGACAAAAGTCTCAGAAGTAAAATAAAGTATAGATAAATGTTAAGACTTCACACATAACTTGAAAGAAAAAAATGGTTTTTATGTTTTGAATTAATATAATCCTGGAATATTTTTTCATCTGTAGTAATTTTTTCCTGATTTTCTTATCAAGACACTTTAAAAAACCCAACAGAAATAAGAAACATATTCAGTTATGTAGTGTAAATTTTTTAAATGTTTGACTTTTCAATAGTTTGTACTTAAAAACCTTTTCTTTTAAAAATCTAAGTATTTACTCTTTTTAAATAGAAAATTCAAATACTACTTTGAAAGCTGCTTCCTACAGATGGATATTAATATATAATAGAATAAAAATATTAATGTCCTTTATAAGCAATGCCAATTCAAATTATAAGACAGCAATCAAGGAGGGAACTAATATTGAAGCACACCAAAACTATTAACATAGACTAAAGCTGGTTTTCTGTTCCCGGGCTTGTACCATAATCTCATCATACCTGACAAACTCCAGTGAATGTCATGTCGTTGTCCAAAATTTTCATTAGAAAGACATATAAATATTTTATATATACATACATATATATGAAGCTGATATAATAGCTGTAAAACACCTTGCCCAGAAACCTTTACTAAGAAGAACATGAATAAAAAGAAGTCATTTCAATGAAACTGAATGAACAAGCATCAGCGGCTGTGATAGCTGGTGATAAAAATCCTGTCACGTATTGAACAACCAGAATTCGTCTTTCCTACTTGGTGCCAACTATCTGTCATGGGATATCAGCCAAGCAAACTGATGGATCCAATGGACCCTTCATGTACAATTTGTTAAACAAACAGGTTAAGGGGAAAGGATGCCAACTGCATGGGAGCCTCTATCATAGAGTTGCCTTATGTGTCATTTTGGAATATTTGGGAAATTTTTTATTCTCCTTACACACTACAGGTGAAGCTCATAATGATTTAGGGCAGTGCAGTCTGGAACCGTGTTCTTTCTGATTAGCTTTCTGAGCACTAGGTTTGGCTTTTTTAGATCGGTCATCAAGCCTAACTTATTGTCAGCGAAGCGAATCTCCAGGTAGGCAGTTTATTCAGAAAAACACATAGTCTTCAGACTGCCTGATGTCACGAAGCTATATAATCTCTGCTTTTGTTCTCTAGCCTTTCTTAGTGGCAAAAACACTGCATGCAGAAAGAACAAATCTCACTCCTTGTATTTGAGAAATAGTCCAAAGCCCATTCCTGTAGTGCTAGAAAACACAACCAAGGTTTTTCATATATATGTATAGCATACATGCATAAACTTCTCCCCATCATGCAGAAAGTAGTTTTCTCCTCTCTTGCCCTCCCCACAAACAAATATGCTTAATTCATGCCATCTATGATTTTATAGGATAAGTCTCGTAATATCTTGCTGCAACATCTTGTTGCTGTGTGGCCTCTGCTGCTTGTAGGAACGTGCATCTGCTTTCCCTATGGACAATGCTGCTCAGAGCAAGGCATTTCTTGTAAACTGTGACCTAATTACCAATAAGGAGGATGAGATGAGTGCCTTCTTTAAGGGGAAGCTGGTTATTTAACTTACAGTTCCCTTTCTCTGGCCTCTGGCTTTCATAGAGAAATTACTGAAGGCCCCGAACAGCAAGAGACCCACTATGCTGTAGAAACAACGAAAGCTCAGTCCATAACCCCTTTCATTCTGTCAGACTTCTTTTTAAATTATTATTATTATTATAAGAATCCTTCCTTTATTCATTTTTCTTGGAGATCTTTTTAAGTAATAACCTCTCTTTGTTTATTTCTTAATTTGTTCAGTATTTGCAAGCTTTTCATTTATAGCAATAACATTTCTCCATTGGCTGGGATCACTTTTCACTCTTTTTATTTATAACAATAATAATGACAAAAGAAAACAAGTATCTGCTCTACTGCAGTAAATTGTTTGGCTTTTCATCCTCTGTGCAGAGTAAAAATAGCTGAAGTTTATTTCATAAAGCAAATGTTTTCAGGCTATAGTCTGCCTAACATGAGTACTGCTCAAAGGCAGAATTTAACCTTTGTTCTTTCATAGCTGGTTTGAAGTGCTCAACTACTCTCCCATAATTTTCAGCAATTTCTAGCCCTGAGTTTCTATAAGTCTTATATAAGCAATTAATTAGAAAACAGTGCACCACTTGAAGAAACAAGTGATTTAGAATGGAAAGTCCACTTCTGCAATTTGCCATGTTATTAGTTGCTGGTAAAATAGTTAACTCAAAAAATACTAATGCTTGTTTCCCTGAAAAGTTGCTTTTTTTAATTTGACCTCTGATGGTATAACAATCCTCACAGAGTAAGTCAGGTCTAGGCTGTTATTAGAGCATCTCTCCACAGAAAGATGCAGACAGGAAGGTGTAGATATGTTAAGGCAGCCACATGTAAGCCATTTATGACTCTGGAGCTGTATACTGGAACTGGGTTTAGACCCAGTTAGCATACTTTCTTCCTAATATGGATTTATGTCTGTCCTTGAGTGGTAATATGGTTTCTATATCTACAGTTGGCTGGCATCTGGACAGCTCAGAGGATGATGGGAATGTTCACATGATATTCTGCACCTACCTCTTTATTTGTACATACATACACACACACACAAACCAGGATGACAGGAGTGCAACATCTGTGTAGTCTTCTACCTGTATCACACTTCTGTTGCTGTCTTCCCAGTAGTGTGTCCTACAACAGAATTACTACATGACTCTTTATGCTGCACTGGGTATAACTTTGTACAGCATTTTTCATGAACTCATCAAACCTTCCTGGTCCCTCAAACAGGAGCCCGTATTGTCTCTGCATGCAGTAAAGTAAATAATTTTCAGCTGTGGAAGGGTGTGGATCAATATTCACATTAACAATTAGGTTTTACAGTTACTTTTACTATGACTATATTTTGAGTAACTAGTAAATCTTGTACTAACAATGGGATAAATGGGGAAAAAAGAAGCACGTGAGTTTGGATATCCTATAGTAAAACTGAATTGATGGGCATTTCTGAGGCAAAATAACACACCTACATGGAAAGACCTTGGATTATACAAGCTTTAAGAGCTCTACAATGGATCCATACCTGTTTCAAGAACAGTATCACTGTAAAGCACCAAATATTTTAGCCTAGTACATACAGAATAGTAACAAAAATAAAAAAAAAAAAAAAAAATCAGTATCTTGTAATCAGAGAGCAGTCAGTTTTTACTGACTCAATGCCCCTGTCACTGTTGGGTGATGGCTACTGAGCTTGGGATTCAAAAGTCAACCCTTAAAACTGTATAGGTTCTGACATTTTTTGACATGATTGTTCTTATTTCTCTAATGCCCTGAAGTCAATAACAGGTGTTAGGCCAATCTTTTCCCAAAACTGTGACAAGACCTTCAGTAACTTTTAGGTCCTTGTTATTTACCATTTTTTCTTCTCTCCTCCCCACAGTTGAACCCCTATAGGTAAGCCACAGACATGCCTGATTAGCTTAGCAGTGGATGCTGCATTAAGTCACACATGATTCACATGTGCAAAGGAAAATAACTGAAACATTAAAGTTTGAAAGCTTTGTATGATTCTACTTTGAAATGAATCCTTTAAGAAAGAATAATAATTATTTGCAGAATTGGTTTATGAGAACTTGAAAAAAAGAAGTGGATGTAGAATAAGACATTTCATATGAGAATAATGTATTCCTAACCAAAGTATTCAGCTGATAACTGACATAAACTTATTAAAACCTAGAATTAAAAATCCCATCCTGCTGCCACTGAAAAGTTAATCACAGTGTGAAGCTAATCCTGGATATCAGGATTTTCCCACTAATAAGCTTGGTGGTATATAAAGTAGACCCTACAGTAGCACATCTGTACTTTATATGCTAAGATTTGAATCCAAAGTTAAAAAAAAAAAAAAGGAAAAATAAAGAATGGAAATGAAAAAGAGCCATAATAATCAGTATTTAGTTAATATAGGAGAATGAAAGGATGTATATAATCATCTAGTTAGTGGAAGCTGCTTGTGCAGCAATTCTCAGCAAGCACTGGCTCTTCACCTTTCTTGTAAGCAACAAAAATTTACTACTTACATAGATGAAAAACTATTTTCTGCAATCAGTAGAAAAATAAATAAATAAAACCAGTAGACCTGGCTGCAGTTCATTAGGATTGTTTCAATAACTTTGCAAAACAAGTTCTGTTGATGAAGACTTTCAACACTCAAATAGCATACAGCAACAATGAAAACATATTATAGTAGTGGTTCAAAACCCAAGGACTTAATCCTATCGATTTACTCTGATGTTTTGCAATGAGGTGCAGAAACCTAATATGCAACCAGTAAAGTTCTTAATAAAGGTTTTAGGCTAGTCCAGGAATAACACTAATCTAAAAGTGTTGGGCAAACATATTCAGAATTGCTTCAACACTATAACAATCTATAAAGTTGCTTAGTATTAAAGCATATGAGTATAGTCTTACTGAGCTCATGTGCTTCTACAGACACTCAGAATTTCCAGCAGTACAACAGTTTAGTGATTTTTTTCCACATCCATTAGTCAAAGCAAGCCTGCATGAAACACATGAAACACTACCATCAACAAACAACTCCATATGTAAAAAAAAAAAAAAAAGGTACCATACATATCCCCACAATTACACTATTTTAAGGACTTTTTTAATATGATTTCTTGCTGTATGGATGATTGATTTTGATTGCTCCGAGCTGAGAATCTTGTCTCAGTAATAAGAAAAATACCTTCTAAGGAAATCAGTAAGCAATTTTTATTTTCTAATTGTTTTGCACAGGATGGGGGTAAGTTTGCACTGGGGCTTTAGCGTATTGGTTTCAGGTGCTAGGGATTTAGACCATGTGTTGTAAATTGGATAATTAACTTCTCTGATGAGGAAGCATGCATAGTAAGAATAGGCATCTGAGACTAGAAAAAGGAAGTTTTTGAAAGCTGTAATGTTAGAGTGAGCTGGACTGTTTCCTGGAATGTGCTCAATGATTAACTTAGAACCTGGAAGTGTAGACAGCATTGTAGAAAACAGTTGTTCTATCAGAAGATGATGTTTTCCTATATTTACACGGTTGCCACATATGTACTTTCGAAAGCTCAGAGGATGGATCAGAGGTCTTGTGTCATTTTAAAACAGTCACAGAGGAAACAAAATTAGTGTTTGTATCTCAGATTAATCTCTAAAATTTACTTTTTAATGTCTTTCCAAGATCTCTAGAAGACATTTTTGTTTGTTTCTTTTTTACATTTTGTTATCAAAGATGACTTGTGACTTAGTTTCTAGTTTTGTTTTTGAGTTACATGCTTTTGTTTTCTGTCTTATACTCCCACACTCTTCTTTAAGGGACAGCCTGTAGGATTTTCCTTCAGCAGCTACTATAAGATAGTAGTAAGGAAGTAGGAATACAAAAAGTCCTTCAGGTATACCTGGATTCGGTCTAAGTTTTTAGGGTATGCTGACTTTTGAAAATGGCAGGCAATATTAAATTCCCAGGAAGTCAGGCAATTTTATGTTTTATAGCTTCTAATGGTGAAGAAGTACAAAGATCAAACAAGGAAATAAACAAGAATTTTAGGGTTTAGGATGACAATGTTTATCTAAGAAAACACATACCTACATATGCATATTACGATGTAAGCAAAAAATTGTTTGCATGTCTTAGATCATCAAAAAAACCCCAAAACAAACAGAAAGCCTATGCTTTGAGCTCATCTGTGTGCTAAGAGCTTTCTAGATAAGCAGATGGTTATGATACTTATTGTGTACCTTTCCTTTTTCCCAGCTAGAATATTTCCAGATGTAACTATTACGTATGGGGAAAATTATCCCTAAAGTTAAGTTGGCTGACATGTTGCCTTCCCTTCTGAGTTAGCTAAGCAAAAGACACAGTGAGTACCATATTACTATATGAAACTCCACGCTCAAACAGCTGCTATATATTCCAGTTTACTGGACAACATTTGTTTTGATTATGTTGGGGTTTTTTATATGTCCTAATAAATTAATTCTATCATTCGTACAAATAAGTGACCCTTGTCAAATCAGAACGCCTATGAACAGTCATAGAGAAATGTTTCCCTACTGTTTCATCTTATTGCCACCTGTGCCTCTAGCTTCATCAAGTACCTTTTGAGGGCACCCCTACCCTTCAGTACATTGAATGTTCCTTCCTGTTTGGTGTTGTCTATGAACTTGCTGAAGGTGCACTCCCTTCCATTGCCCAGAGAAATGTTGAGGGCAAGCAATATTAAGCTCAGTAACAATCCCTAAGGAGCACCATTAGACTGGACACCGGTAAAGTCTAGGCGACAATTCACTGAGTGCAGTGATCTAGCCAGTTTCTCACCCATATCATAGTCCACCCATCCAACCATTTTGATCTTTTTCTACTTTAAATAGACTACATCCTAGTCAGTCCATGGGATTAGTCACGTAACCTGTCCATCTAGCTGATGCATCAAACAGCTGTCACCTGTAATGCTAGAAACTCCCAGAGTACTTGCACCCTATGATGTTTCTCTCCAAAGAGTTGTTGGGGTGGGTGAGGTCCTCTATGAGAACCAATGGGACTTCCATCATATTATTTAAAATAAAAATAGTAATAATAAAACCCAACAGGAATATGAGACCAGATCGTCTGTATGTAACCATCCTGGTTATATGTACCGTAGATATTTTCCATTATCAATTCCCAAGTAAGGGTTACAAAATCCTCCTCAGCACACCATGGCCAGCTTAAGAGGTACAGTAAAATAACTATAACATGCCACACTCAGAGAACAAGATGAAGAAAAGCGTCTCTGAAGTCCCAGGTCTCTGCAACAGCAGAAATATTGTTAGGTGTCTATAAGGATATTTTTGTCCTGCAAAGGGAAAATGAAAATCCAAATTCTTTTTTATTACATCTTATGTTGTAGAACTGCTGGTAAGATCCATTTCCAACTGCATTCCACAGCAGCTTTTCTACCTGCTTGCTGAAATTTTTTTTTTTTTTTTTTTTTTAAGGAGCACACAAAAAGGAACATCAAGAAAACCAAGAAAACACTCAAACCAAAATGTGCACACCTGTCAGAATCCTACAAACCAGTAAACCAATGAGGAGGAGAAACCTAGAAAGCTAAAATTCTTCTGTATGATGCATTTACCCTATTATTCAGGTCTAATCCACTATATCAACAATACTAGCAGCTTGCAAAGGTTTATTTCATCACCAGGGAATGAAGTGGGGCTACAGAGACGTCTGCTACAGCAGCTATTTTGTGCATGTTGATTGTCCCCACAATGACTTACATTATAAAGTTCTTTTCCTGGTTGGGGCGGGGGGGGGCCCACGAAAGAAAACAAACAAGCAGCATCAGCCAATCTCTATCTAATATTGTGAGAGACCTACATGACCTACATTTATTAAGACTTTATGTTTCTTTTAAGTTATGAGAGGGCAAAGGTGGATCTAGAGAAGTTATATATCAGGGAGAGAACAAAATAAAGTGTCTCCCTGAGCTGTTCATGCACTCATGGACTAGTTTAAGTTGGGAAGAAGCATCGTAAATAAGAAATGAACAGTTGCATTACTTTCACCTGGTTTGACAACAGTCTCATAGAAAAAGTTGTTCAAAGGGACCTACAAAACCAGAACAGACCAACTCAGGTAAACATAGCATTTTAATTTTGTTATTTTGTTATTCACCAAGAAAGCACACACAGAGCTGCAAAAAAATCACTGTAGTCCAAGGAGCTGGGCAGTAGAGTGAATATTTCAGAATCTACAACTTGTTTCCAGCTCAGGAGCTGACCATTTATATGAATCATTTGACCTCCTTCATTCTTCATTTCATGGCTCTTTCTCTGCATTTCCTGAAATCTATGATTGCAAAATAGCTGTATCACAAGGAGCTAAATTAGAAACCTTTAGCTGTTAGTAGAATACTATATAGCAATAATAATCATGCTGGAATGACAGGAGCTATTGACAAAGAAAAATGTTTATTAGATTTTTAAATATAAGCACAAATGTACACAAATGTAGGAAGACAAAGCAGACTCTTTATACCCCTATCAGGTTGAGGAAAGATGATGAAGCTTTGTAGGTGATTCGTCAGTGGGTTAGAGTCCTCAGTAACATGAAGGAGATATACTAACAGGCTATCTTTGCTGTGTAAGGACTACCATGTCTAAATTGGTCCCATAAGGGAGGATGTTGCCTCTCTCATTTTGTAGTCCTGGAGAATGAATGTCCAACCTCCTCTGGGATGTCTGAGAGAGTAGCAACACATAATGGGAAGGAAGTTGAACAACTTACGTCAATCTTTAGGTGGCTAAGCATGAATGAGATGAACTGCAGTAGATGCAAAATGCTTTTAGAAGCTAACTAGGATGTTTTCATAGTCAGTGTTGGCAAAAGCAAAGTAAGATTTTTGCCAACAAAAATAAGCTGCTTTGACAACAAGAACCTGGATAAAGTATTACTAAAATGACTGCAATCTTTAAGAATTCTCATAAAATATTTGAAAAGTTGTAACATATTGAATTGATAAGTGATGTAAGTCAATTGGCATTTACAAACCATGAAATCAGGTTCACTGAATATATAATGAAGTGTGTTAATATTGGATATAGACTGGTTAAGGATAACATCTTTTATCACTTTTTTTGCATCTGTTGGACATATTGTCTGGTCTTGCCAAAGTGTTTGTACATATGGAATAAATAATAATTTAGTAACATGATTTTGTCCTATGAAAATGCTTTAATAATAATTAATATTGGAACTACCTTTGGATTAGTGTTTAAATGAATGTGTGACCCTCAGAAACAATATTAGTTTGTCTGGTCAGTGTTTGACAAAAGAGAATGAGCTGTGAAGTAATTAAACAGCTAGGTAATCTAAACTCAATCTATTTTTTTTTTTAAGAACTATTTCCAAATTGGATGATCTCTATTTTTGCCATTACATTTTATCCATTTTCTATTCTCCAGTCTTCAAGGCCATCCAGTTCTTGTTTGTATCTCAAGTATCCTCACTATCAATAGTGGGGGAAAATTTTTGATATTACTAGGTCCAACATACAGAATGAGTATATCTATTATCCCAGCTCCTAAGCTACTAAAACAGTTGCCCAAGATGCCCTTTATAAAGACTCTTCTCAGAGTAATTTGTGATGACAGAGACTAATTTACTCATAGCAATGCCAGAAGGGATGCACCATATATCTGTGGGTAGGTTTGCATCCTTTTAAGCTTTAATCCAATAACTTCTATCCTTTTGGTCATATATATGGATGAAGATGTAATTAATCTTCTACAAGTCAATCCTATTTGAACCTCCCATGTGGAGGAGTTTAAATTATAAACTCTAAAATTACTAAAACATTACCTAAATCACAATTAAAATGTTTAGAGAATTAAGAGCCATTGATACCCTATCCTGGTTTCTACTACTGGAGAGTTTTGTGAAGTAGTAGTGGTTTCTAATTGTATTTACTAATATTTGTTTAGTGACATATATCTAACTGTTTTTGTTGACAGATATCTTCTTGACTCTTATGCACATTTCTGAAAATTGCTATTATCTATTTGCTCTGGCTAAAGTGTCTCATATCTATCTAAGCTTTTTCTCTGTATGTATGTTTTATCATTTCATGCACTATAGTTAAATCTTACTTTCCTTGCACTCTGTATGAGACATAAGGCTGGTATAGACCCATATATGAAGATATTTTTTTCTTAATAAATATAACAGTATCCAAATTGCTATTATAAATTGTGTCAACTTTTTAAATAAACATTAATCCACTCTATTTTTCTTTGTAAAATACAGGTTTAGCAATTTTCTGGTAGAGAAATCTTACAGACTTTACTAATAGCTACTGATTTTTTTCATATCACTTTTATTCTATTTTTTTTCATATTCTGGATCAAGGATAAAATGTATTCTTTGCCAGAATGTAAAATCACATAATCTCCTTCAACTTCTATTCCTCAGAGAGCGTATATTAGATCTGACTTTGAAACATAAAATGTACACTGTCTTTTAAAAAACGTTTTAGTCTCATCTGACAGGGTTCCCCCATGTTAAAACAACCACATTTCCAATGCAAATTTTGAACACAAAGCTAGAAGTGTAATGACAGTATCTTTGAGACACTGTGGTAAGAAAATTATGTGAATTAAAGACTATCTTCAGTGGCAAGCAGGATTGCTTTCAGTGTTCTAACAATAAACACCCCACATCATGATATATAAAATGGAAATCACATGAAAACATTTCACTTTGAGTGGACTGATAAACAAAATGCCCTTTTCCAGTCACAGAAATAAGTCTGAAGTAGCAATGTGCTATCTACTGATTTTGTTCTTTTGTTTTTTAACTTAAAACATCTTCATGTTAAACATTTATTAATATATTCATAGTCTTCATTTCTATGACTTTTAAATACTAAAACCAGTAACACAACACTCTGAATCCCTATGAGCAGGGCTGAAACAGGAAGCCAATCTTATGCCAGGTGCTTCACCAGTTCTTACCCTGTCTCATCACCATGTTACAGAAAAGACATACAGGAACATCTCTTCAAAACATTCTTACAGAAAAGTAGTGTGTATGATACTATTTCCTTTGACCAGTTAAGAAGTATTCCTTATATTCCCTCAGTCAGGTCATGACCAGCTGAATTTATATTTACCATCTGGTACTATACTTGCACTCTACACTTCAGCCAATAGCTTACCTATAATAAGGAATTTTAAAATATAAGGATAACAGAGGATTCTCTTGGGAAAACCACTCTACGGTTTAATAGGTCTCACCATCAGGAACTCTGACTTATAACTTATCCTTTATTAATTTCGTTTTCTTAATTGTTGTAATATTTATTCAGTGTTTAATTTTGTCTTCCTCAGAATGTTTACTTTCTTCAAATAAGCAGATGCTTCTACAAAACGTTTTTGCAGACATTATTCAGCAAAATGAAATGTAGATTAAGTGAAATGTGGAGTTACTAGGTCAGTTCAGTGATTCTTTTCTCACATGTGGAAATATATCGACATATCTAACTTAGATTGAATATGAGGAACCTAATAAGATGTGGCCCAGTAACAGCTAGGAATAGCTTCTTACTTCAAAGCTAAACACTCCCTTCTTCTGCTGAGCAAACATGTTTTTATGTCTTTTCAGCTAAAGATCCTTTAACATCCGCTGTAGGCCATTATCCTCTTTCATACAGAAGTTACTGAAAATGGCATACACTATTTAAAAAAATACATGACTGTGGTATGCACTGGTTACATAATTTATTTATTGTTAAAGTTCCTTACAATAAAAAGATGAAATTATAACATGAGTGCAAATATGGTTGAGTGTTCAAGACTAGTTTCCTGCATAAATGGAAAAAACCTCTGGATTGAGAAGAGATCAGACTGTTATCCTTTTTGTACTAAATATCACTTGAAAGCACAAGGAATTCTGTTAATGCCACTGGGACCACCTGTGGAATAAGGATTTATTTAGCGTATAACCCACGTAAATCTATAGACCTAATTTTAAAATATACTTTTCACCATCTCCAACAACATATACAGTTGTCTCTATTCCTCTCCATGGAGTAAATTACTAATATGTACAATATTATCTCAAATGAAAGTTATTTTGTCACATCTGTTTGACAGCCATTAAATACAAATGTTTAAGTCATTAATACAGTGCATCTGTACTATGTGTGCATCTTTTAAAGCTGTTTTGTAGCTGCTCATTCATACTGCTGTCCTAGCTTGAGACTAGCGAGAACCAGCTTTTCTTTATGAGCAGATGCTACTTCATCTGCACATGGTCAGATGACTCCTCCTCCCCCCAGTGTATCTCTCCACCTATGAATATCATGAGTAATGTTTCTGCCCTTAGCAGGCCTCATATTGGAAATCTCTTCAGATTTTCAAACTCCTCCACATGTTTTAACTTTAGGTGACAGAAATGTAAACTCTGCACTGCTACCTTTCCACTAAACCTACGTGCCCTGATTTTCTTCAGTGACCAGCAGTTGTAACAAACATTGCAGGGGCGGGGGGAAGAGAAACATTTTGCATCATTTTCTTTATCCTGATGCCAGCTTTTGCCTCTGGAAAAGTATCAGTTGATTGCATGATGTAATTTATTTAAAATAAGTACCTGACGGAAGAGAGGTGAATGAAAACTAGGCAAGTTGCTTTTTCAAGACAAACTATTTTGAACATATTTGATAATCTCAGGTCTAAAGTTGCTGCCGGGTCATAATACAATTAAGGGTAAAGAAATAGTCTGAGACAGATTTATATTCATTATGGAATGTTTGGAAAAAATACAGTGATAAATTAATTTTGAAGTCTGATTTGAATCTCACAGAATGATTCCTGATCATATTCAGAAGTGGATTAATGTTGAAGCATTTTATTATCTTGTTATCTAAAGTTATACATAAAGTTTTATAACTATCAGCTTAGTATTTTAAAGATTCTTAACATTGTTATAATAAAACTGGCTACTGCTGATAATGTTATATTCCATAATAAAAAAATAAATCTGTGCTGGTAAATCTGTCATCCTTTATACTCTTAATAAAAGGAAAAAAGCCTATATTTGGACAGCATTTTGTTCTAAGTACAGTAATATATAATGTGGTTGATTGCAGTATTTAGGTTGAGTATTGATTCTAACTTGAACTTAATTTGGTTTTTTCTATCTTATTTGCTAAATTAAGTATTGGTTTATACATCTTCCAATAGCTCTATTAAATACTAAAATGGCAGCAAACACTTCCTGATGTTGTAATAGGTCTTTATTTTTACACTTATAGGAAAAGACATCTGTTTTAGTTTTATTATCTTAAGAACAATAAATAGATGATTCTGTGAGCACTTCTGATAATTGTGTTAAAATATCTAGGGTCTATTTTTTCAGAGAAGTATATTTATATTATCAAGCATTATACAAATACACATGTTTAACTTTGGTTAATCAATATATTCAACTGCAACAGCAAAAATCTGTCTTAACTTTGGAAACAGTTTAAAGCTTATATATGGCAGAATATTTACAATATCTGTATATGGCTTCTACTCCTCCTTTTGTACTTGCAGGACCCATTTTTTCAATATTCAGAATGGAATCTAGATATCCAAAGCAGCACAGTTTGCATTCAGTCACCTAAATAGCATGAGATTTTCAAAGGTGAATCTCCATCTCCTCACCTCAAGAAATGCCTGGTGTGATTTTTCAAAAGATCTTTACATCCAAGACTTTCCAGGGAAAACACTTTGGCATTTATTTTTCATGCTTAAATGTGGGATGATCTCCTTTTTCAAAATCCACCATTTTTTTGGTTGCTGAGATTTAGGAAAACAAAGCAACACATGAAAGTATAACTAATCCCCCACACTTCTATGGGAAGCATACATGCCTGCAAGCTTTTTAAAGTGAGGTCCCCAGTCTCTAAGGTAGTCATAACTCTGATCTGCATCTGACATGTTTGAACCTAAAGAGCTGAGGGATCCTGCCAAAGAGCCAGTCCCCTCAAATGCATAGGTCTGAAGTGAGTCATATGGAGGCACACTAGGATCAGTATTTGCTTCTTCAAGCTTTTCTGAAATGAATTGCCTGAAGATAGCACTGTCAGGGCCAACCTGCAGAGACTGTCTGTAGAGGTTGTGGATTTCTGTGGTAACCTTCTTCTGAGGTTTGTGCATTCTAATGACAGTGCGGGTCCTCAGTGCTGAAATATCAAAGGCTTCTGTGTCCTCCTCGCCACCTCCTTCATCATCATACCTGACAATGTTCTCTCTGAACTCTTCCATTTTCTCTGAAAAAGGAGACTTCTTTCTCTGCTGCCTTATGGCTAGAATTGCCAAAAAGAACACTGAAAAAAAAAAAAGCAAAACAAAAAACCAAACCAAATATCACAAGGGAAAAAATAAACAGAAAATAAACAGACCCAGAAACTTTGAATGTGCTTAGAAATAATTAAAAATTGTAATGTCTTGTAATAACAATGTTATTGCAATATGAAGCTATGTTAACAAATTTATAGAGCTGTAATTTTTATTAATTTTATAGAAGTTTAAAACTGATGGAAACACAGGTTATACTTTCTGAAACTCTTTTGGTTTATCACAGAATATATCAATTTCACATTCAAAATTTAAAATCTTAATCTCTCATTCTGTCCCAGATCAATGGCCCAGGAAGATCAAATGAAAAATGAGGCAATGAGCAGGATATCCTCCTCAATAGAATTTCATTCTATAGGCTATGCAGGGTGTTATTCAATTATTTCTGGTATGATGGTTAGGAAATTTGAAGACTATCACTATATTTTACATGATGTTGAAGCAGTACTTACTACCAAGGCCTATGAATCAGAGGACCTTGTTTCTTTCTTACATGAAAGCTTTTTTAAAATCTCATTTAAATGCATTATTTTTTAATCTTACCTCATTCTACTTTTAGCTGAATGATCCTTTGAAATGGTCTATGACTTTCATAGAGATTAATGATTTCAGTTTTTAACTAAATCTTAATGCAGTTCTATTTAACAAATAGTTTGTGAACTAAGTTTTTACTCAGGATATAACACAATACAATTACCAACAGTGACAGGACTTCACCTTGCACAGAGCTATGAGGCACCTGAAGTAGGACTTTATTTCTACATGTTTACTGTATACTATTTCATTTGATTGTGATATACTAACACAAAACTTGAAAGCATTTGAAACAAAAATTTTTGCAATGTTATTTATATTTACAAGACCCAGATAGTTTCAACTCTCCAACCCCTAGTCTAAAAACTAGAAATTCATTTGTATGTTCCTGTTTTTTCTGTTCAAAACCAGGAGATGGAAGTAGGAGAACTAGTGCACCCCTGGACTTTGCTATGCAGTCAAAAAATGTCTAGTCTCTGGTTAAGAGTATTCCCACCTAGACAGAATAAACAGGAGTTACTCTTCCATTGTTTTCATGCTTGCTGTATCTATTCAATGTACTCATAGGGATAAATAAAAATACATGATTTTCTTTGTAGGCCATTCTGTTTCTGCAGTTTCCTGCATGTCACCTTGTCTTGAGAGTTCAAAGCCATATGAAGATGCTGACTCATAATTAACAGCTAAGCGTGCTGCTTCTGGGTAACTTATTTAACTGTGGGACTAAATTATAGACTTTCATTTTAGGAAAAAATTCAGTGAGTTATCACCAAGAGAATCAGTAAGGAGGTCAAAGGTACCAACAGGAAATAATTAGAGCCAGTTTCTGTTCTTATGCTAAGGAAAATAAGCTATAACTGTGGACAGAATTCAGAATATCGGTGATTTTAAAAATGTTAATTTCTTTTTTCAGTGGTGTAAACTCAAAATAATTCCATTAGCTTTACTGGACTTGCCTTGCTTGTCTTCTATTTTTACTATGGCAGATCAAAATACAGTGTCAGAATAGAGCTGCAAGCCTTCAGTTTCAACTGTCAGCTTTTTCTTGCAGCTAATGATGATATACTTAGTGATGTACATTGATATTTATAGACTAGTAGAAGCCATAATGTATAATGAAGGTAGAAAAAAGATGTTCCTTATCTAGATATCCTTCTTATAGGAAAAAAAAAAGGGTTATTTAAAATTGTGTGTATTTATTTCAGTGATGAGACTTTAAAAATATTACATCATCAACAAGTACTTTGAGACAATAATTTTCATTGGAAGTTTTTGTTTCTTAAGACGGTGTAATTTCTGCTATTATTACTGCTTTCTTCTGGACATTATATTTGTATAGCTAGATATTATGCTGCAATTTTCTTGGTTTGATTCAGATTATATTTTCCTTTTTTTTTTTAATGATTTATTAAAAAAAGATTGTGTTAAGTTTGTACAATTTATAATGATTTGATATCACACTGCTTAGTGAATTCTGATTGTATGTTCATTTTCTTATTTTGGAGTGCCATGTTTGAAGTTTCATTGATAGAAAAATGAGTTTACCATATAATCTATTGATTGTTTTGGGGTATTTTTGGATATGGCATTCTATGAAACATACAGCCATATGGCATAATACGGATATGCCATACTACACAGACAACAGGGATTTGGAAGTCTTTTCCTGTATCTTTATTGGCATCAACTTGAATTTGGTCTTGAGGCCTATGACCATCATCAGTTAACAAGTTCTAAGGTCAGTCATTTTGTCTTGGAAAAAGGAAAAACCCTACCCATCTCTATCACTTCTCTTTCTTTCCTGGCTTCAGAAGCTACCATGCCTTAGCCTCCCTAACTCAGACAGGTACAGAGTTTCAGGATGGATATTTAACCTTTAGGGAATTATTAGTGCAGAGTGCCTGCTGTTATAATGTGTTGCTCATTGAATGCTGCAGGTATATCCTTTTGCTGAAAAAAAAGGCAAATGCATTGTACATTTTAGCAGTGATAGCAGATTCTTCACCAGGTGAAGAAGCAGTTTCCTGAGTGCTGTCACTCCAACATGCCTCACAGCAACCACAGCCCCATGCAGTGCAGGAACAGCCAGCCTTAGGGGGCTGGTTTGGTTTTAAGCGTCATTTGCCTGATATGCATAACCCTTTGCAAAGGTGCAAGCACAACTCCTGTGCATTTAAATTGCTCTAAAACCCACTTTACACATCCACGATGTCCCAGATGTAATAGAGGTTAATATGGTGTCTCCTGAGAGGAAAGAGGACATGTCCAAAATTTGAAGAAAAGGTTATCTGGAGATGCAACCGTATTAACTGACAAAGAAACTCCCTGTTTGCTTATGGAGTTGCTCTCTGAGAGTATCATATTCTCTTTTTCTTTTATTATTTTTTATTGATCTCAGTTTTGCATTTGGCATACCTAAGGCAGAATGAGTAGGGTGCTGCTTCTTTATATATATTCTTATACTAGCCAATTTTCTTATGTAATTGTGTCTTCAGCTTTACTTGGGCACAACATGGATTTCGGACTCTCAAATCTTTATTATTATCAATGGAGGAGCAGGTAGAACCCTGACTCAATTAGAGGCAACTTTTAGGATTGTGTTAGAATTCAAATTTTACTGAAAACTAGAGGGCACGGGTGGGGGGAGAGAGAGGGAAGAGAGAGAATTGTAGTTAAGAAAACAGAAAAGAAATTTAACATTTGCCTTACTGCATTTTTTCTAAATAGCACAGTACTTCTAGTCTTCCAGTCAAGGGAATAGGAACATCTTTGTCACTTAACCAAGCCCACTGTTGAAGGAAATAATGTAAATTGTCTTAATCATACGTACCTAGGAGTATCAATATGCAAGCCAAAACAGCAACTAAAGCTTCAGTGCTGAGACCCATGGAGTACATGAAAGCTCCGTATCGACAGTAGAAGGTATTAGCTTCGGTGTCACAGTCACAGACAGTGACAGTGAGAGTATTTGTGCTCGTCAGTGGTGGGGTTCCATTATCCAGAATTAAGATTGGCAAGTAAAAAAAAAACTGCTCTTGCCTCCTGAAGCCACTTTTTGCTGTGAAAATTCCAGCTGTGTTATCTAGAATATAAATGATTATGCATTATATGCATTTTAGCTTTCTAACAAAAACAATGAAACTTCAGTGAACACTGACTTATATAAACACAATGGTATTGTCCAAAGCTACATATTCACAAACCTAAAAAAAGTAAAACCAGGCACTGACATGTGGTGGGTTTTCTGTGTCATTCGTGAATAAATTTCATTTAATTTTGACACATATATTCCAAGGGTATTAATAAAATGTGACCTAGTAGCTGATTTTAATGTTCAGAGCTAAAAAAAAATCTTACCGTTTTCAGTACCTGACACCTGCTCAGACTAATTAATTGGTTCTTAAAATGGTTCCATATAACCAGCGGCTACCAATCCAGCAGTTCACAGATAAAATACAGACAGTTTACCAATCAAAAGGCTTCAAAAATGTGTCTAGCAGCACACAGAGCAAGCAGGTGGCAAGGGAAAGAAAAGAAAGCAAGTAAAAAGTCCACTAAAATAATCTTTTATTTCTTTCCCTGACTCAAAACCTGGAGCTAGCTGGGCTCTTACCATCCAAGTTAGCAAAAAGTTGCTAGAGGCTCTCACCTTGTTGTGTAACAATTTGTGTTTAGAAATCAGTTCTGTATGAGAAATTGTAAGTTCAGGTCCTGTTGTATATCAGCTAATTCAAATCTGAAACTTAGCTTATTGAAAAACAAATTAACACTGTCTGTATCTATGTGTAATGGAAAGAAGAAAAGTCTCTAAATATTTACGTCAGAAATTTTTTATCATGGCAAGGTGAATTACTGCATGTATGCATACATGTACATAGGAAAATAAAAAAGCTTTTTTACCATTATATATATAATACATTTATGCCAACAGTCTACTGAAGTTAACTCCCTCACATTTAAGTCCTTCTAGGTTTCTGTCATAGCTCAGAAGGTAACTAAGATAAGATGCTCCAGATCGGTAGAGTCAGTTTTGCTTTTGCTTAGGATTCATGCTGTCATCTCTAAGAAATGCAGCAGAATAGAAGAGATTGAGAGCTGATTGTACCATATTTTAAAAGATACTTTTTTCCCCCATCAATAGCCACCAAAAGGAATTGGATGTATGGCCTTGTGTGTGGCTCTGCGTAGGCTTTGTGCAGAATGAGCAATGGTGGGACAGGCTTGTGGCTTGTACACAGTTTGACCTTAATGTAATCTCTTCTTGGCACTGAGAGGCTAATGAAGCTGGGAATTGAAATGCATATTAATACATTGGCTAACTTTGGAGATATTGAGAGAAGTAGTTCACCATTTTATACAGCCTGAACTTTCCGAAACTTATTTCCATTGATATATTCACCTAACCAGAACATTCGAATAATTAACAAAGTCAATAAGAACAATGGGTACTTTAGCTGAGTGTGAAGAAGCACTTCTTCGTAGTCTCAGTAGACTGCCTCTAAGCAGTCATCTTCCCTGAAATTCCATCAGATATGACACTTAGGTTTTCACTGCAGACTGGTTTTGCTTGGTACATATCTATACCACTCTTTTAATAAGGGTGTCAATCACTATCAGTTCTGAATAACATTTAAATATATGTAGAAGACATTTGTCTGATGTCATCAGCAATACTCATACACAGTTTAAAATGTATTAGGAAATAATATTACATTCTTATTTGCGTTTATAATTTTGGTCTTGATGAAGTGATGAAGTAACAGACATACTAACAGCAATCTTCTCTTTCTGGCAATGTTTTTTCTTAGACAAATAGATAATTTATCTAGAAAGTTGGTATTTCCCACCATATCCTACATTAAGAAAATTAATTTTAAGGAATACCAGTCTAGTTTTCATCTCGGCATTTTTTCTTTCCTTAAAATAAAACTGTCTTTTGTTCTTTGTGTTACTCACCTGGAAAAGGAAAATAAACTGTTTGGTGTTACTGATTTATTGTTTTGAAATGTTTATACTTTATAATGAAAATTTCTATTTAAGTCGAATTTATAAAATTAGTGATGGGGGCACCACTAGAAGCTTTTTTAGGAAGGACTTAGTTACACGAATGACACTACCTTGATTATCTTTGACAGTAAAAAGCGAGTTGTTTGTAGCCTCCCGAGCCAGAGAGAAGTGAAAATGGTGACCTTCTGCTGAGTCATCTTGATCCACTGCACTGATGCTTTGAATTAGCTGAAAACACAGATAAACAGAATTGTTCAAGAATAAAAGTATTTACTTGTCCTTTAAAACAATAAAAGGACATGACAGATATGTTGAACTGTTAATACTAGAGATGTGACCTGTGTACATGCATTTGAGTGCATGGTATGCACTCACAAGTATATGCCTTCTATGCCCAAACAGGCTATTGAGACTTGTATTCTGCAAATACTCTGCTTAGATTTTTCATCTATTTGTGAGAGGCAAGCATTAAAATCTTGAGAAAATATAAAAGAGTTTCTGGGCAAAAAGACCAGGAGTAAATGAAGTTTCCAGAAATAAAAAAAGTAATCATATGTTCAGTGTTTTGTCCTTTTTTTTCCAAGGTGAAAAGTATATCATTCTATATTTGAACTAATCCCTCTATACAAACCCCATTTCCTTCTAGCCCATAAATATATTGACATCATTCAGCTGATATATCTCCAGTAAGTGAGATAGGGTGACAAGTTCATCTGCTGAATTGTTGATTCTGAATATTATAATAGATTGATTATGGAACTTCTTGACTGCCTTTTTTCAAGACAGCAAAATAACCTTCATTTACAAGTATGTCAAATCAGATACTCATTGCAAGATAAAATAAAACCCAACAGTTATGATTCAAAATAGTATCTTTTGTCTTTGTAAATAAACAACTACACTATGGTTAACATATATAGCAATATTTCTGCTTAAAAGAAGCTTATACATACTATTTTTTATATTTACATAATATTATTTACATAATATTTTTTATATTGTTTCTAGTTTAGTTACTTGGTAGAGAAAAATTACCTAACCACTCACCAAAGGAACTAACCAAAGCGAAGCAAACCAAAAGCACTAATTATACTTCCAGTTTTTATTCTGATTAATAGTTATTTAATCAGGTATTAGCAATGTCTTTAAAAAGTACATTTTTAGGAGCCTCTCATGTTTGAATATCATAAAATTACTGCAGCTGTGACTTAGTTACTGTTTTGCTACTTCATTAATAACTTCCACTAGATTACATAGAGAATGTATTTGCCCCCATGAATTCTATCTATATCTAATCCAATCAATAAAATTTGGAGGAGTATCTAGTTAGCTGAAAAAATCACCCACCTTCCTCTATTTTGATCTGTACTACACTGTTATTTGACACAAACCTAAGACTTCTGTGGTTATTCCAGACATGCTCACATGCCTTTAAGGGTTCACCTTACAAGTCGGGGAATATCTGGAACAAAAGGACAGGGCAAACCCTTATTGTTTGTTTCTTACTATATCACTTCCACTAAGATTCAGCAAAACCCAGATGAGTCTATGAAATATTCAGAGAGCAACAGGCAGCTTTAATTTTGCTGACTATAAAGAAAAAGTCACCCAGAGAGAAGGGAAACTTTTGCTGGTTTTATTTTTCCCTGGTTTCCTAGGCTTTTTTACATCTAAACTATGAGATTCTGGCCTTTCACCAGGGAAGCGGGCTTCACAGATTGAAGAATTGCATTTATTGTTTGCGAGTCAAGGTTGATCACCCACCTGTTTAGGGACTAAAGAACTGGTTTTCTTCATATTGACAGAGGTCTTTTAAGTATCAGGATTTTTGTTATTGCTTATTAATGTTTGATGACCACCAGAGTCTAGTGTATGTAAAAGACTATAGTCCACTATAGTCACCACCTACATTTTCCAGGTAGACCTTCTACTTCAAGATGAAGGTTCTCTTTTTGACTGCTTCTAATTTTTTTAAAAAGAAAATTTGCACAATATTGGTCTGATTTCTCTGGGTCTACTGTAAGATGTTTCTTCTCAACTGTAACTAAAATGATATACATTTTAGCAAAGGAATAATGATTTCAAAGCTCATGCCATGTGTTCTGATTTAAACCACAACACCACGACACTTAGGTGCCTTTTTATGTTTGTATATGCTGATAAACTCTTCCCACCTGTTCCATTCTACCATGAGATAATGTTGTTGAATCATGGTCCGTATAAAACAGAAAAAGGAATTTTCCAAATGCCATTGTTCCCACTGTTTCAAATGTCACAAGTTACACTCACTGCATCTACAGGTGTAATTTAGACTAAGGGCCTGCTAGAATATATGTTGTTTTCACAGCTTGGCTGTGGTTTTATGGTCTAAGGGATGCTTTCATTGCTTTTTTTTTTTTTTAACTTTGTATTTTCTTATCACTACTACTTAAGATCATTTTTTAAAATGATGAAGAAAAAAATAACAAGGGGAAATAATAACCTTGGCTTACTAACCTATCCCTTTCACTCTTCTGCTATCAAAAATCGTTTTACGTTATGATTTGTTAGGAAGGTTCGGTTTTAGGAAACTGCTCATTTTTAACATTAAACATATATGCCTAGAATTTGGTTAAAGATTTCCTCTCTTTCTTTGTGTCAGCATTTCATTATGTTAAAAAGTAATATCAAATGAGTACTCTTCACTTCCACTGTAACTGCTGATTATTTTGTTATATGCCAAATATTGAGTAAATAAATCTAGTTTTTTTCTCTTGTCTAATTCAAAGTGCTCTGCATATACAGTCACTTCTTTGGACCTAATAAAAATTACTAAGCAAGCTGTAACATCAAAGTCACTTTATACGTGATCCCCAAATTATAGGAATTCAGAATTGCCAGAATAAATATGCATTAGAGAAGACGACAGTAACTCAGAATATAGGTGTGTTCAGTGTGGCTTGTCTTCAGCTGAAATCTGTTTACTGCATGATATGAAGAAAGACCAATATCCATAAAAAAGCTGAAATCACCATGCATATGAATATGTGTATTCTGGAGGGTCAGTCTCTTCACACATAAGATAAGATAGTTGATATAGTTTATGTCAAACTTTCAAGCTGCTCTTTCAGGCTGAGTTAATTTATTAATGTCTTGTGATTTAAGCTTTCTGGGTCAAATCCATTCTTGCTGAGATGTCTCTCCTGTCACCTTTGGGACAGATTTGGTCCACTTTATGTTCTGATTATATTTATGGAATGTTTCCTCTAAAATTCAACAGTTTGTAGTTACCATACACACACACAAAGGGTAGCTACAAAGAATTAATACCTGATTGTGGTGATCATTTACCATGTCTACATACATCTATAGTCAAAAGGGCTGATCAAAAGGAAATCAGGGGTTTGGATGCCTTATTAATATTGTTCTATTTGGTCTGTTACTAGCTGTAGCTGTACTAGCATAGAAGTCTATTTTACATAGCAACTTTCATGTTCAAGTGATTTTGAAAATAATGTATTTAATACTGGTAGTGAAGTGCAAGTGGTTTTTCAGTGTACAAAAGGAATCTTTAGTTGTGGTTAGTATACAGCTGACTTTTGAATTATAGGACAGTACAGAACTATAACATGAAATGGACAGTGAAAAATCCATTCAAAATTTCTAATAAACATGACAAATGGATTTGAAATTGTGCCAAACCCCACCTATCTTCTTTAGATCCATTTTTTTTGCCAAATTTCAGATTATAGTCCCACAGACTGAAATATAATCCGTTTGTTTGAATATCTTTTGGAGGATAAGATAAACATGTCTGTAACTCTCATAAACCCACCATATAGGGACATGAAGATCCACACTCATTCAATAAAAGTGGACAATGAATTTTTTATAATCTTTCAGAAAATCCAAAACTTCAAAAGAAGACTTCTTCTCTGGAGTGAAGCTACTGTTAACTGCCTCTGAGTTTGGATAATTAGGACAACAATTAGTTTTATACATGATGTATTTCACATTCTTTATCATAACCTAGTATACTCTAAGGCTATGTAAAAATGACTTACTTGCCAACTTATTTAACTCTATGTTGTTTTTATTGCAAAACTGGCAGACACCAAGAAAAAGTCACCCAAATAAGACAATTCATTTTTTGGCAGTATCTTTCCCTCTGCAGAGCCTTTCCTTCCCTTCCCCCAAACCCTGTAAGATGAGGGATGCAAAGATACTTTGGAGCATCCCATAAAAGTAAACACAACTCAGCTGAGACCAGGGAAGAAAGTGAATTCCAGAAGTGCAGAACATCTCTGAGAGTCTCTCTTAGTGTATTATTTCCAGCTAAACAGAGACAGCTACTTCAGAAATTGAAATGCAATAGAGTATCTAAGCGAGCTTTGATCTCAACTCGTAACATGTAAGCAGATTACTGAGCTGTTTGGAATTGATTGCAGAAATATGGCTAAGAGAAAAAAGTATGTAATGTCCTGATTAAGCCCTTCAACTGCATAAACTGATTCTTCTGAAATGTAAATTGTGTTATTCAGTGGACAACCAGGACATCTATAAAATCACATTTGAACCTTTCGGCTTCTTGATGATGAAAATAAAGAACCTTTTTTCTGTGACTAAAAAGTAAAACCAAGAATAATAGCACTGAAGGAGATAAGCTATCAACTCTGCTTCAAATTATAAACATTGAATAAAATATCATAAACTCTGACTGTGATAATCATGTATTTCAGTAACAATTTCCTGTTGTTCTTCCTAAGATCATTTGTTAATAAGATTACTTAACATTCCTGTCTTGGTCTCCAAAGGCTAAAAAAAAGATGCCTATGACTCTCAAAAAGCTATACCAATTAAAAAAAAAACAACAAAAAACAAAACTAGAGTAACGTTTTGCCTGACTGTAAAATGGGAAAAATAACATACTCATCACTCACCCATATATAGAATCATAGAATGATAGAATGGTTTGGGTTGGAAAGGACCTTAAGATCATCTAGTTCCAACCCC
>NW_009913356.1:0-8739 GCF_000696875.1 Nestor notabilis
CCTGGCCCCGCCCCCTGTGAGTCCCCGCTCGTCTCAGCAGATCTGCAGCTCCTGGGCAAGTCCTCTCGAGGACTTGAGGCTCCCTCGGTGGCTCTCGCCGCTCCGAACTGAGGCTCCGGGATGCTGAGCTTCCCCCACTCCAGGGTTGAAGGCGTCCTCTCTGGAGATACTCGCCTCGGCAATTCATTTTTGTTTGGCTTATTCCAAAATCTACCCTACGGATTCTAGTTCAGCAAGGGTGTTCAGATGTTTCCAGGACTGTAGGTAATTTGTAATGGTAACAGGCATGCAAGATATTGTTTCCTTGTTATTCCCTCTGCCCCCACCACTGTTTGCCTATATTAGTGAACAGATGTGCAATTATGACTCTGTGAAGACACTATATTTGTCTACTGACTCTAAGACCATTATACTGTGTGAGAATACACAGTGTTATATACAAAATTACATTTTCAAATGCAACAGGATGCATCTCTCCTTTAAAGATGTGTTTGAGTGGCACAAGAAAACCTGAAGCTATACTCTGACAATTTTTCAAATACTTTGCTATTGTATTTGCAAATTATTAATAATATAAGAGAACTTGACTTGGAATTAGTGACAGTTCACAAAATATGTGAATATCTCTGATTATTGTTCATCTCTATTGATCTGTACTTCCTCGCCATGTCCTTACCGATATCCCTTACACCTCATCTAAGGGTTATAGAATTATATGAATCAGAGGACTAGTGTTTCAAATTTGTTAACTGACTAGTCAGATTGCAGACCAGTGGAGAATTTCCTCTCATCCCCCGTTCAAGATTTAGGCAATTAAAATGAGGAAAAAATCAACATAATAAAACACTAACTGCAGTCACCATGAAAGCATGAAAGGACAGTATACCACAACAATGTAAAGGACATAATGTATATTTGAAGCACAAAGACGGTCAAATGTCATAACATGATCTTGACACAGAAACTCAGCCAAGAGGCTTAACATTCCTAAAATGTAGTTTGTAGTCTGCTGACTGCTATTACAAATAAACACCATTTGATACAAATTTTAAATTTCACTTCAATCTACGAAACAACCACCTGATATTGAATTAGTTCAAGGAGAGAGACCCCACCTATTAGCAGTTCCTTCAGCAAGGCTTCCTATTCGACTTCAAATGCATATGTAAGACTAGATCAACTCTACTTATGATTCAGGTGGAGTGCCTGATATAGTCACAGTCTGAGTTATTTGGTTCTTTTATGTCATTACTTGTCTTGAAAAAAAAGTTGAAATCTAGGTAGTCAAATAGTACAGTTGACTTACAAATCTCAATATCTGTTTGCTTTGTAGGATAGGACAGTTTTAAAGTCTGTTTTTAACAATTTCAATTAAATAACCCCTTCTTAGATGGATGCCTAAGACACACATAATTTCCAGCAGGGCTTTACACCAGCATGAATCTAATGAAGGATTAGCTAGAAAAAATGATTTGTATAAATTTTAATGGAAAACATGTTTTCCTATGGGTTTGGGGTTGGGTTTTTTTTTTTGATTGAAAGTGTGAAAAAAGTAGCTTCTGGTTGCTGCACCTGCCAAAAGGATAATAATTTAGAATCCCTGTATGGAATGAAGAGTGATTACTCTCCTGCTGCTCAAAGGGGAAGCATAAAATCCCTTGCATGCGTCACCTGAAGAGCACCAGTAAGGCAGGAAACACACATTGTTTCTCTCAGGGATTCTGAATGGTTTGTGTCGCACATACATGTGTTTGTGTGTTCATAAATAAATATATATATGTTTATCATTTATGTTTAAACACATCTATATACATACGTACATAAACATAGAAGACAAAAATATAGATACACACAAGCATATGCAGACAGGATATGTATTTGTGCAAATGTGTAGTGTGCTGAGATGTACATGTATACATTTAATTTTTGCATATATTTACTTATATTAGGATGCTGTACCACTTTTGCATGTATGTTATATTCAGATTTACGAATACGTAAGTAGCATTGCCATTCCAATTTTTTTCTTTCTCAAAACTTTCATGGCCACTGTGCATAAGAACATAAGTCACAAATATATATCATGAAAGCATTCACAAACGTGTGTAGTCACACAGATATACTTTAGATTTATATGTGTGTGGGAAGAGAATGGGATGGGTGCAGACTGAGAGAGGGGAAATGGGTATGTATTTTTCGCATTTCCGCAGACACACATGTGCGTGTGAACATGAACACAACACACACAGACATAATTCTCTACTAGCTGTTTTCCTATGCAACATAAACAAGGCATCTCTCTATCCCAGGGGGTTAATTTGGTCAGACTTTGATACACTACTTCATGCCTGGTGTTAATATTTTACCCCAAATGTCATATCATCTTTTATCTTTTATTTATGGTGATCTTCATTTCTCAACCAAGGCAGCCACTGCAGGGAGAAAAAGCAGTGATCTTTAATTTTTTCTTTTCCTTTTATAATACAACTTTTGCACCTTAAGAAAAAGTGCAGACTGTGAAAGAAAGAAAAAAGATAAGAGGGGAAGTAAAAAGCCCTCATACATTGAGAATTCTTTCCAGGAAGTTGAACAAGAGCCAATTTTTTTCACAGACTGAGGGATGTGGCTATAAATAAGAAACAAGTTTCATTAATTTGTCTTTAGGTGGGACATAACCTGTATACTACCTCTGAATTGAACCCTGCATGTGAAAAGACAGGTGGAGAAGAAACTTAGAAATGGAAGATACGAGTTTGGAAATATGAATAGCAAAGTTCTTTACATAAACTTTCAGTAAATTGACCTGCAGCCCTTAGAGACCAACTTATCAAATACAGGATTGATATTTAAAGAGTTAGAACATTCACTATTTTTTTAATCCTTGAATACTAGCCAGATGAAACTGTTAAGCAAGGTCTATGTTCTGTCTAGTGTAATTCTGCCACAGAATAATCAATTTGCCTTCTGCCAATGCAAACAGACAAGAAGGATTACCTAAACAAAGATTTTAAGAATATCTTCCTTTTTTCAAGCTTAAACAAGGATTACAAAAATTCTCAAAATCTGGATTCCTAGCAAAACATTATTAAGACTCTCTAAAAGTTTTGTTTTCCTTCAATCTTCTACTTCTTCACTTCAATACAATCCTTCTGATCCTTCTTCTCAGTCATACTTTTATTTAAATCACGTCTGTGTGTGTATGCATGTGTGTATAAGCTTCTAATGGCACTGCATTCAGTTGCATGGACACAAGTTGCTTGCCTAATTCTGTTTTCTTGTCTTGAGAAATTCTCAGATTTGACATTCAGGCAATATGGTCTATGAAAATCGTACATATTATGAGAAATTCTCTAGTCATCACCAAATGACTGAAATTCTGAAAAAAAAAAGTTAAATCAGTCTGCTTAGTAAAACCTGTTGAATCCCAACTTGGATATCAGATGAGACAAAAATTCAAATAATAGCTGAAGAGAAATAAGAGTGGGAGAAGTCATGACAAGAAGTCTGTTGAGACTTCATATGGATGCATACTGACGGGATTCTCTGTGCTTAATTAGCTGCTAGAGATTTTATGCATCATTTGGACTGTAGTTTCGTTTAGAACCGCTAGCATGGTTCTAAACTACAGTCTGAATGGTAGTCTGGTAATCTGGGCATGGGTTGGGGTAGATGTAATGATACACCACACAGGCCTTAGTCCCAGCTTTAGGATGGTTACATAAATGCACATGATAATAAAGAAGAATTTGACTACTCCACCATGGGTAGTCTTCAAATCACATGCAGGTGATTTGAAGAGCAGAGGCCTAAACAGTCATCATTACTTTCCATTCATTCTGTATTCACTGAAAGCAATCTGGGCTCAGTGAATACTCTACTCTAATGTACAAGAGTCTTGTGTATTTAAGGAAATCATTAACTTAATCAATAAGAAACTTATTTAGATGCTCTTTTTTGTCTTGGTGCATGCAGCTTTGTCTTGGGCAGCTGTGGGCATCTCTGTGCGAAAATAGGAAAGACAGACTTGAGAATTAGTTATTCCTAAAATTCATGTGCAATGTGTTATGTCATCTAGCGAGAAAAAAATGAATCCTGTTCTGGCTATTGCATGATTCCAGGGAATCAAAGTATGACATTGTAGTTCATAGAAGTTCAGTTTTTGCTTCAGAAGAACAAAAAATGCTCTGTTGAAGTCAGACCATTTGCTACATGGGTTATGTTTGATTATGTGAAAAGAATTTGACTCAAAAGTAAACTACTGTAACCTAAGCAGTTTAAATGAAAACATAAATAAGTTCAGAATATAAAGCAGAATTCCATCCTACTCATTTCCTTATGAGAATACAATTAAGGACAACACAAAGGTGAAACTCTGGGTAAAGTGGAATTTAAATCCCTGAACTTCTTCAGGCATTTTTGTGGAGTTTTACTCATCATTTAGTGAATTAAATTACTTTTAAATTATTTTTTTTAAACTCAGGGAAGTGACAAGCCTAAGTGTTCTCAGGAAATTAAATTACTCTGAATAGTGTGGAGACTTACAAGAAGAACACACCGAGAACACTACCTGATTTTGAAGATGTTTCTTAGTGGGCGGCCTCTTATGGGACACATATGTCTCTCATCTGACTGGATGCCTATGTAGTAAGAGGGATTGCCCCATGTACCCTAACTACTCTGATGAGAAAGACAGCTCCAGTGGAGATTCAAAACACTTAAGATTGGAATTTCCTTATCCAAAACTCTAGTATTTACAAAAAGTCCCATCTGTCATCTAGCTAAAGGGAAATTATGTTCAACATTAGTCACTTCTGTTAGGTGCTAGATTAGATGGGATTTATCTGTGCCATAGACCTCTCCTTCACACTGTAAAGACATATTGTATATGTGATTTGTTTTGTTGTGAGGAAGTTATTTTAATGAAAGGAGACAGTGGATTAAACTTAGATAATGGTTCTGGAAGCCGCAACCAAATCTGAACTCCTAACCCATATTGTGGGGAAACTGGGCCCAGCTTCTCTAGGATATTTAACCACTCAGCTTGATGTAGCATGAATTAGTCATTGAACTACTTGTGGAGGTTGATGCCTAAAGGCAAAGATCCCTTTACTTCCCAGTAATTTCCACTACAGCTAAAGTGCTCACATTTCATGTCCCATCCTGAAAGGGGTCTGAACTGCTTTCTCCAGTAAAATTCCAGTTTGTTTTTGTGAGGTGTCTTCTAGATGCTCAGCATCCATTGAAACCAATGTATATTAGGTCTGTAAATACATATGCTTTAAAACCCACCCTTTGAAAAATTCTGTATATCATTGTTAAATGCAGCAGTCATCTGTTTTCTCAGAATTATGCTACAGAACCCATAATAGTGTACAACTTCACTATCTCTTTCAAATAAACTAGACCATGGCTTAAGATTGTTTCCTGCAATATTTAATCTTGTGGTCAGTTCTGATAAATTTCCATGCTTTTTGAAGAGTTGTTAAAGACAATTTTCTGTTCTTTTCCACATATCCACAAAGGCTATGGATACCCTTACAGGGTTAATTTTCTCAGCTTTTGGTTTTAGATTCATGGAACACATTGTGTCCAACCTTAATATTTTACACTGTAAGCCATATCATCTTTTATCTTTTATTTATAGTGATCCTCATATTAATTTCTCAATAGCAGCTGGCACAGCAGGAGGGACAAGGCATTGATCTTCCAATTTATCCACTACTCTTACATATCCTGAGGTCGAAGCAGCCTAGAGAGATTGATGGATCTCTAGCATCAGGCCAGAGACTCTGTGTTTCTCATGCATGAAAATCAACAACAGGAAACCGAAATTTGACAATTGGCAGTAATATAAGTGACCTCTGTAATAAATGTAACAGGCTGGTCTTCAATAATTTAATGGAATATCAGGTATTCCATAATGAAAAATCAGCCACATGAGAGTGTGTATATAGCTTTGTGAGATTCTGTATATGCATGCTTGGATGTGTACACATACAGCTGCAAACAACAATATACAATTTATTTTATTTGCAGACCAGAAAGTCATAGAAGTTATCTATGACGACATTAGTTATATTATTTGTCTGCTAATGCAGGAAAAATAGTAAGATTAAAGGGCTGACATGTTTGCCACAGGTAAGAATACACACTCGCACATTTATATGGGTTTCCTCTACCCTTACAATATGAGTCACAGGGCTTCACTCTAAGGTGTGATGAGTATTTTGAAATCATTCAAACAACCTGCCAGGGACAGACCTCTGAAGGATCAGACAAAGAGAAAACTTCTGTATTCTTAATCATTATATTGCTTGCAGTTGCACATCAAGATTTAACAGCTCCTGCTTTATTAATTCCACTTCTTACCTTTTTAAAAAGAAGCACTTGATCTGCATCATCAGGAGTTATAAACCACAGATTAATCCTGCTTTCCGATAACAGTCCTATGTACTATCCTGGTAATATTCGGTAAGAGAATGCTAACCATAAAATAGTTACTCATTGTTGAATCTATCTTCTGTAGGCGAGTTACAGGGCTTTGTAGGCAAAATTTTAAATACAAACTTTATCAGGTCTCTCCACTCAGTGCATCTAAACACAGAAATGCTCTCCTACTCAAAGGAAGCTAAAAGTATCTACCTAAAACTTGTTTAGCTACGATGTACAAAAGCGAAGCTGACTCAACAAGACACCCCAAGTAGCAGTTACTGAACAAGCGCACACTTTAAAAAGCTGCACGTAAAACTGCAGCTTGTGTTCCTAATTATGCAACATAACAGGAAACGTTAAAGTAAACATTATGTTCACTGCCATTTCTCCTATGTGTCTCTAGCTGTCTGGGTTCATTTCTCCTCCTCCTATACTTACTCTCTTCCAATCACCCCGAAAAACAGTAACAATTCATGAAGTCCCACCACAGTTCTGGAGCTTTCTGGCTGCTCAAACCATGACCCAGATGATGGAATCTGTGAGATACTGAGAGGTTTAGATACAAAACCAGCACTTAGCTGGTGACCAAATAACCCGAGAGAGAGGGAGAAATGCTGCATAACATGGCCTGTGCACAAGGTAAGGGGACATATTAAGACTGAAAAAATCCACCTTATATAAGCCTCCATTATATACATTCTGAAGGCATGATTACAAATATCAGACCTGAGTTAGACTTAAGAGCATTCTGGAACTGAGTGTCATGGTTGCAACTATGGAGCTGCTGGGAAGACCTCTGTTCACCCTTGAGCCACATCCACTGCTGACAGTATTCACTACATATTAATTCTGAAATAAAAATAAATCTCATCGAAAAGAAAGGAGGAGCATCTTTCTACCAGATACTTCAAAAGCTGTGGAAGAATAATTCACCTACTACTCAGGGTATCTGCTGGTATCTCAGAAAAACCATGGTTGGTCTGAGGCACAGACTTGTTCCCTTTAATACTCCATGATGTAGTGTTTTTATAAAAGATGCTATGTGACCTGTTGAGTTTATGTTGTAATGCAGTTGCTTTAAAAAACTTATGGTTTTAATGTCCATAGTAAACAGAATATCTTACTTAAAACTCATAGCAAAAGGCTATGAGGGGCTTTAAAGTACAGCACAGAAACTGCAAGAAACTACTGCAAGCTATTTTTCTACTTTAAAGCTTTTTGCAACTATGAAGACCCTTTATTCTCAGAAATTCAATCTCCTGTAAAGAATCCCTGATTGTGAAGTGTATTTACTAAGGAAAGATAAGAAGCCCCTGAATTTTTACCCAGATCTAGGAGCATGCTTAGTCTTTTTTTTTGTCAAGTTTTTTGAAAATATTTGAATATTTTTTTTTCACTACTTGCTTCAGCTGGGACTGTAACAGGAAATGCTGATAAAATGAGAGTGGCTCTTCTCATGGTATTTCTGGACATAAACAGTAATAGAAGTGCCAGAGATTTCACAGGAGAGATGGTTTTTATGGTGTTTCCTTCTCAATTTTATTATTTTATGGAGTTCAATAATGTCCTAGGTGCTTCAAGTACAGGTAAGATGAATGGTGCATAAAAAACTAGAAATGGCTTCTGTCCCAAGGTACTTCCAATCTGATTTCATGCAATGGTAAGAAGAAAGAGAATAACAAAATGGAATAAAATGGGAAAAGACAGAGACTACGTAATTATGACTAATAGTTCAGTGATGGCGTACATGCCAGCAGTTGTCTATTAACCCACAAAATCCCCAGTGAAATATGCATAGGTTCTGAGGGGGGCTGGGGGAAAGGGGGAAGCGCTTTACAACCATTTGGGGTTTGCTTTCCATTATCTATGCAATTCTGTCTTCACAGTGATAAATCTCTAAGCCCAGGATACTCAGAGCTGCCAAGAATAGGCAGCCATTTCTACAGAAGTGGGCTTAGAAAGGACACTCCTGCATCACTTACACTAGTCCTCTCATTTGACACACAACCAGTTTATTAGAAGGTCCCACAAACATCTTGGAATGAGTAAGGTTTTCCACAGAAAGGCTGTTCTGTAATATCTTCCCTTCTGTAGTCAGAAAAGACCTTCATTTTTCCATATCCATCACTAGTCATGGATACATTTAGACCCCTTCTATATCTTTTCTATTCCATACCCTCTCCATTCCTCTGATCATCTTATTAGTGTGAATTGCACAAAAGTATGGGTAGGGGATTAGCATGCACAGTGCAATGCCAATAATATTTTTTGTGTGTGCTCATGATTTGCCCAAAGATTACGTGTAGG
>NW_009913356.1:8770-12262 GCF_000696875.1 Nestor notabilis
TACTGCATAGCTGGCAATCTGCAGATCATGAATAATTAATATACAGATACCTTTTCCACACCTATAACACTGCGAATATATTGCACCATTTCTTATGATCATTCAGTTCTTCCCTTACAATATTCAGCCTCTATTCGTGGCATTTCTGCCCAGTTGAATGTCATCAATTAATTTTTTTACCAATGAATGACTTTTTTCTTTTTTGTGAGCTCACTACTGAAAAACTTAAGTAAGATAAAATTTGTCCTAACATTCTTGAAGAAATTACATGTAACAGCCCATCCACAACATAGTGTTCTCGTGTTTCAAAGAATTTCCTAACCAGTGTGCAAAACTCTTATAAATCAGAAATTGCATTAGTTAATTACTAATGTGAGAGTATCTAAGAAACTATAGACAATATGGAACTCTTTTTTTATTTATTTATTTACTTAAGCAACAGCCAATTCTCTAATAAAAAGATGCTACAGACTTGCATTCTGGCAGCATGCTGTGCTTGGATAAGAAAAAATCTCTTGTTAATACTACCAAATTCCATGTACAGGGTCAGGGCAGCACCTTGTAATAACAACATAGTGGGGGCATAGTATGGGGAATTGTGACAGTGGACCTGGGGGAAATAAGTTAGAATGGTAGGATAGGCTTATATATATATATAGAGAGAGAGAGAGAGAGATAGATATTTACTTACAGTTTTGCCTGAGGGAGAGAGGAAGGTGCTTCTGTCAAAACCAGAGAGACACCAAAACTATTTCTGACACATTTTTCTTGTTGTCTGGGGCTTTTTTGATTTTGGGTTGCTGGGGTTTTTTTCCCTCAAGAGTGTTACAGCTTTTCAGTACACTGCAACAGTGCATATAACAAGTAAAGGAAAAATAGTGACATTATGAAAATACTATAGTATGGCATTTTTTGCAAATAAAGAAACAAACAGGAAAGAGGCAATCCTATTTTCACAGCTAATTTTAACTTTCCAAACTTGGAAAGTTTCAAGACTTCTGCCCCCAACTTTGTGGTCCTCTGCTTTGCCTTATACAACTCAGATAATCTTCAGATAGCATCTTTCTAAAAGTTTTGCCTGGTTATTCTTGTCCTCCTCCAGAGGCTTTCATTCAAAATGCTTTTGAATAAATGCGGAGAACCCTGTATATACACGTGTATGTGTGTTAATGTCATTGACAGTTGATAACATACTGCCAGCTACAAAGAATTAAATTGCAGGCTGTGTTGTGGAGGAAATGGGATAATAGTAGTAAGAAGCATGGGATCTTTGGGCAAATGTTTGGCACAGATCCTGACAATAGCAAACTGTACTACAGGGTAGAAGTCAGGAGTCTAACAGGAAAGTGTTGGTAAGGAGCATGGGACACCAACTTGTGCTACTCCAGGGAACTCCTGACCCTGCAACTCCCTGACATTTCCATAGAACAAAATCAAATAGTTGCTACAAAGACTTGGACCTAGCATATTACAGCTGTTAGCTAGAGGAAAAGTGGTCTAAAATGAGTAAAGTAGTGAAACAGTGAAGGTAATAAAATGTGTTTTTTAAAAAAGGATGAAATATAGCTTACTATGCTATTTGGAAACCAGTTGAGTACATTACTTGTGCATTACTGGATTTTGGTGGTAATGCTTCTTTTCTTGGTCTAAATGAAGGAGCACCATGGGCATAGGTTTGTAATTTGGACATGACAACTAATTCAGGATTTTTCCATTTCTGCAGGTGTTAGTCCCTGTCCTCACCATACCATAAGAGTGCACGTAACAGTGCATTAAACTGTGTCAGCTGTATCACCATCCATCTCCTTACTGGGTTAGAAAACATATCTGCCCTAAACAAACTTGCTTTGGTAGAGAGAGATAGATACATCTATTTATTGATAGATGAATTTCTTATCTAAGGGGGAAGTTGGTGGGTTCTATTTATAATGCTTGCATTCCTCAAGGGTTTTGATTCTAGCAGTTTCGGGCTAGCTCATGAGAGACTTACAATACATCATATGTAGTAGGAGTAAAAAGAAGCATTTGGGCAAAACAAATACTAAACTATATAGCAGATATATGGCCCAGACAGGGAAGTGTTGCTCCTGTGACTACCCTCTGGATGTCACCATCCAGCCAATTTGTCACCCACTGAACAGTCCACCCATCAAATCCATATCTGTCTACTTTAGAGAGAGGCTTTACAGAAGTCCAGATAGGGTGCATCAAACACAGCATCACCAGCCGGTCAAAGGAGGTGATTATCTGCACTATTTAGTGATCGCGCAGCCCCACCTTGAGCACTGTGTGCAGTGCTGGGCCCCACATTTTAAGAAGGATTTTCAGGTACTTGAATGTGACCAGATGAAGACCACAAAGCTGGTGACAGGGCCGGAGGCCATGACATGTGAGGAGTGGCTGAGGCCTCTGGGTTTGTTTAGGTTGGAGAGAAAGGAGGCTGGGGGGCAACCTCATTGCTCTCTTCAGTTTCCTAAGGAGGGGACATGAAAAGGGAGCTTCTGATCTCTCTGGGATCCAGTGATTAGGAAAAGTTTCTTTACTGAGAGGGTGGTAAAACATTGAAACTGAATCACAGAATCATAGAATCAACTATGCTGGAATAGACCTTTAAGACCATCAAGTCCAATCATTGTCCCAGGACTGCCTGGGGTCTAAATCATGCTGCTAAGGGCCTCACCTCTGCAATTTTTTAACACTTCCAAGAATGGTGATTCCACCACTTCCCTGGGTAGCCTGTTCCAAAGCCTGATCACCCTTTTGGTGAAGAAATTTTTCATAATATCCAATCTAAACCTTCCCTGGAGCAGCTTGAGGCCATTTCCTTTTATCTTATCACTCCTTACATGGAAGAAGAGACCAGTCACCTCCTTGCTCCGTTCTCCTTTCAGGTTGTTATAGAGAGTGATAAGGTCCTCCCTGGGTTGGGTTAGGGATAGGCTAGACAGACTTAACACCCATAAATGCATGGGTCATGATGGGATGCACCCATGGTTGCTGAGGGAGCTAGCAGGTATGGCTCTGCCGCTCTCCACCATCTTTGAAAAATCATGGAGAATAGGAGAGGTGACCAGTGATAGGAGGAAGGTCAGTGTTACTCCCATCTTCAAAAAGGGCAAGAAGGAGGACCAAGGAAACTACTGGCCAGTCAACCTTGCCACCATCCCTGGAAAGGTGATGAAACAGGTCATTCTGGAGTTTATCATCTAATGTGTAGAAGAGAAAAATGTCATCAGGAATAGTCAGCATGGATACAAGTGCAAAGTCCTACACCTGGGTCGGTACAACCCCAGGCACAGCTACAGGCTGGGTGGAGAAGAGATTCAAAGCAGCCCTGTGGAGAAGGACTTGGAGGTGTTGGTGGATTAGAAGCTTGACATGAGCAGGCAGCGTGTGCTTGCAGCCCAGAAACCAACCGTATCCTGGACTGCATCAAAAGAAGCATGACCAGCAGGTCAAAGGAGGTGATCCTGCCCCTCTACTCTGCTCTTT
>NW_009913356.1:12751-23611 GCF_000696875.1 Nestor notabilis
AACCTTAACTATTCTATGATTCTATGATTCACCAAGGGTAAATCTTGCTTAACCAAACTGATAGCCTTTTATGATGACATGGCAGGATGTGTCAAGGAAGAGAGAGCAGTTGATGTTATCTACCTCAACTTCAGCAAGGCTTTCAACACTGTCTTCCACAACATCTTTGTAGGTAAGCTTAGAAAATGTGGGTTAGATGAATGCACAGTGAGACTGATCAAAAAATACTTGAATGGCAGACTTCAGAAGGTCATAATCAGCAGAGCAGAATCCAGTTGGAGGCTTGTAGTCAGTGGTGTTCCCCAGGAATCAATACTGGATCCAGTCTTATTCAACTGTTTATCAGCGACCTGGATGAAGGGATAGAGTGTACCCTCAGCAAATTTGCTGATGATACGAAGCTGGGGGCAACATCTGATACACCTGAAAGCTGTGTTGCCATTCAAGCAGGACCTTGATAGGCTGAAGAATTGGGTGGAGAGAAACTTAATGAAGTTCAACAAGGGCAGGGGTAAGGTCCTGCACCTGGGCAGGAATAACCCCAAGTGCCAGTACAGGTTGGGGGCTGACCTACTAGGGAGCAGTTCAGCTGAGAAGAACCTAGAAGTATTGGTAGATGACAAGTTGACTATGAGCCAGCAGCGTACCCTTGTGGCCAGGAGGGCAAATACTATCCTGGGGTGCATCTCGAGGAGAGTGGCCAGCAGGTTGAGGGAGGTGATGCTTCCCCTCTGCTCGACCCGGGTGAGACCACATCTGGAGCACTGTGTCCAGTGCTGAGCTCCTCAGTATGAGAAAGACAAGGAGATACTGGAGAGGGTCTAGTGGAGCCCACAAGGATGATCAGGGTCTGGGGCATCTCTCTTATGAGGAGAGACAGTGGGAGCTGGGCCTGTTCAGTCTAAAGAAGAGAAGGCTGAGAGGGGATCTCATTAATGCATACCAGTATGTCAAAGGAAGGTGCTGAGAGGATGGTGCAAGATGCTTTCTAGTGGTGCCCAGTGACAGGATGAGGAGCAATGGCCATAAACTAAGCCACAAGTTTCATGTCAACATAATGAACTTCTTTACATTGAGCGTTTAGGCTAAAAGTACTCTTTTCTGTAATGACAAATACAAAATTGTAGTTACAATATTTTGCAGAACAGTTCATATTGTTTGGTGTTCCTAAAAGTTTCCCACTATTTTCTAGTTTGATTAGGCCTCAGATTCTGAGGGAAAAATATGTTCATTGATATGGTATTTTGACACATTTTGAAGTCCCATTTAAATCCTGCACAGAATTAGAGTGTAAAGATAATACAGTTTTCTAGAAACATATACATCATTGTCAAATAAATTTATAACCAAATAAATTGGAGCTCTCTTTTGAAAAAGCTCTACTGCATCAGCTAAAGAAAACAAACTCTGCTTTATGTATTGCTGCATGTTACTAATTTCCCCAAGAGAACAAGCTGTACAAGAGTGTCAACACATGTATGAATAAGTTAGCATTCTGCTTTCTAGTCTAAGAAAAAATCTATTAACTAGTTGTAGTAACAGTTTTCTTACATTTGTAAATATCTTATACTGGAATATTAATGTTGCAACAGCATGAAAAATAAAAATATTAATCTTCCATTTTAAGAACTCCATTTTGACTCTTTAATCTCGAATTACAAACATACTTTTTTCACAGAAAATTTTATTCATGATCGTGTGTCTCTGACCTAAAACTATAAAAAGAAAGTAATTCTAAGGATGTTTTCCAAGCATTTTTATTAATCAACTACCAATGTGCCTTTGTTCTTTAAATAATGTCTAGGTACATCCCATAGGAATCCTGGGAAAAAATGTTGGTGATGAGAATGCTCAGAAAGACCTGTTTGACAAAGAACATAGGAATAATTGAAAAACATGGTATAAGTCTCATAGGTTTTATAAAAAAAGTATTATTTTCAGATCAATTTCGTAAAGACTGTTGATCTCAAACCAGTGGTATAATATGGACCTCAAGATAAAATGTGATGGTGTTGAATTCTTGTAAAGAGTTTAGAAATCAATCATGATCAAAAAAGAGTGTTTTGTATTGGATTATGCATCAAGTCTGTATTCTGACACAAAAGCTATTATGTCAAGTGCTAAATGTTAACAAGTCTTTATGATTTTCAGATTTAAGTCAGAAATTACAGTCCTATTTTTATAAGTGTTTTCTTTCAAAAAAATTACTCATGCCTGTTCTTTCTGCTATTCCTTTCCCTCTTATTATGCTAATTTTTACCTTCCTCCCCTTCCCCCCCTTTCGTTTGTTACTTCTTTCCTTTTGAATCTCTCACTTGGGTTTACAATTCTTTTTATCTGAAGGCTTGTTTCACTCTATTCACGCCCAGAACTATTTTCTGTCAAGGCTATGAACTAGAACCCCATGCACCCATGCCCAGCTCTCTCTCACCCACATGTAGCACCTTTTCCCACCATTCCCTCCCATCTGTTGGTGTTGTCTGCGTACACTATTGTTGGTCACCTTGCTGCCTCTTCCCTATCCAGCTGCTTATAGCATTTTTTCTTTACCTATTCAAACTATTGATAGGGAAAATTCCTGCAGTCTGGTAACTGATAAGATATTACATTCCTTTTGCTCAACAGAAGGTAATTGCAATCATAAAAATGCAACAATCTAAGACAATGAGGGAGTAGGTGATGAAGTGAAGACAGGAAGCAAGGAAGAGAAAAGGCACGTCAGGATCATCCCTGTCTGTGGTATGTCAGCATTTTGGCCAAAAGAATGTTGTATGAAGACTTGGACTTATTGCAGAGCCCTCGGATCAGGTCCCCAGTTTTTCAGATTGGAATGTCACTTCTACACAGTGGATACTTCTTGCTGCATAGGTCTGTCAAGAGGGAAATGAAGTGGAGGGAAAACAGAGGTATAATTCTCAGTTTTACTTTGTTTTGCTAAGCAACTTGAGGAAATCGGTATGCTCATCAGTAAAATGGGAGTAATAATACTTATCCTTTGACAAGTGCATCATGATCTGAGGGTCAAAGTACTATGTACAACTAAGTATTTTTATTATTACTACTTTGATGTGTAAATCACAGACACAATTGGCTGTAACTGTCTTAGAAGTTGTTCTGAAAAATCGTATCATATTTCACTTCAGCAGTGATTTAATTTGTGGATTAGTGACATGACAGACCATAAGAGGCTATTTGGAAGTCTTTCAATTGGTTTTCTCAATGTGGCTGCTGTGAACATGCACTTACTGTTCAGTAGGCAGAAAATGTCCTCAAATTAATATTACTGATTGCATCATTTTCTCAGTGAAAGGGTTTTTGTAATTATAAATCTTCTTTCTTTTTAATATGATTAATTTTATGAGCTGGCTCTATTACCATAAATAATATTTACAGAAACAAAATTGTTAGTCATGCAACTTAGCTACTCCTATCTTCAGACTGGTTCAGTAAGGATGCAATTTCATTGGAACTAGGTGGTTGGGCTACAGGCCAGCAGACTATTGAGGTCTACTTTTCATTGGAAAATCTGGTCAGCACTTCTTTGACTATACAGTGGACTGAACTGGTCACACAGTCCTACGTCAAATTTCAAGAGGCAAATTCAAAGACACATGATGTCTTTGTCTTGCCATTTTGACACAATCCTGCATGAAGTTGCTTCAGAGTGCTACACAAATGGCTTAAAATGTTGTGATCACTGAAAACTTTTGTTTTCCAGTAACCAATAAATTACTTTACATCCATCCATCCTATGAACCTGACACCATGATTTAAAAAAAAAAAAAAAAAAGTTTTCCAAAAACCCTTCACATTTATGGGGCAGTACTTCCAAAAAATGTTTGCAAGACCAAATGACAAGTCAAAGACAAAGTGGAACTGATGTTGCATCATAGTCTGATAATGAAAAGCTTGGAGGTTATGGTACTTCAGGGTTATTAAATAATTGCACAGGAAGTCTTAGGATGATCAGACTCTTTGCATATCAAAGTATTTTGTACAGGATGTACCATACCAGGTCATGTGACCAGAGAGTCCGTGGAATGGCCAGAGTGATTTTCAAGACAAACAAATAGACTGCTTTATCAAAATCTTTTGCTTTATTATTTAAAACACAAAGATGGCAACAGCCATTCTTCTAGTGAATGTTATGAAATACATTTGGATTGTTAAATTTTGTTTAACACTATTCCACTATTTTAATAATAATTCTAATTCATAAGAAAATGTTTAATGCATTGCTAAGTCAAACAATTCTCTGAGTCAAACAACAAAATAAGATTGTCTCTCTTTCTAGATTTTCTTTTAACTTTCCATGCAAAAACACAGTTTTACAAAAAGTTCTTTCAGAACAAAGGTTAAGCTATGAATATCCAAAATGTGTTTTCCTTACTATGGCTGCTTTAAAATTGCAGTATTTGTAACTTGCAAACTGCTGAGCCAGTTGTCTCCACGAGGGCTTGCTTTTGAATTACTATCAGACTTAAAGCAGGATAATGATGACAGTTTGTGTTAAATATGTTGGAAAAAATAAGAGCCAATGTTTGACAAACAAAGATAATTTAAAACTAAAAGTGAGAATCATTTTAATAGAATTTTTTTTTTTAAATATAGAAATCTTAATTGTTCAGTGGTAATTCTATATCAACATTTTATTTGTCTTTATTTAAAAAAAATCCTTCAGTTCTTAAAATGAACACTTCATTTCTTATTCATATTGATACATCTGGTCACCTTTCTGCTGGAAATGATTAAAACAAAATCACATGAGAGCTATTATCTGAGGAGATAAGAACTGTCATATAAATGATTGAAATAGGCAAGGTAATAAGTTATCAACAGACAGATTTATACTCGTTGTCTGCTACTGAGAAATTAGCGACAAAAAAGACCTTTTAATTATCTAATCTATCATCCTGCCAATGTTTATTCTTAACTTTTCCAACATTTTGAGAAGTTTGAGATAATTCAGGTGAATTTTCCGTCATAGTGAAATGCTATGGCTAAACACAACTGATGTCTTCCACTGCATATTCAATAACTTAACATTACCCTGTTATTTGTAATGTTACCCTATGCTATTTCTTTTGGATGCTGGATTATCCAGTCCATAAGGAATTCAAGTACAGATGCAGGCAGGGTTTTGCAGTTGTTTTTTTTAATCAAGAGAGGTATGAAAATGTTGGAAAGTATCCCCGGAATGAGAATTTGATTTTAAAATGCTGAATGAGTCTGTTTCAATGTCTGTGTGAGTAGCTACATCCAGAGATGACGTTGTGTTTTATAATGAGTGACATACAGTGAAGAATGAGTTTAGATTTTAGAGAAAAAGTAGACACTATAGTTCCTAATATACTGCTGTAATTGTAAAGTATTATGTTACAGCCAATTTGTGTCTGCCCAGATGGCATACAAGAAAATCTGTGAAATACTGGTGTGGACTGACTTACTGATGTGGACTCACTTATTCCCACGTAAATATATCTGAAAAAACTTTAAAGAAATATGTCCATATTATGGAAAACCTGTTTTGGTACAAGCATATTTGGTAGTACTCTTGACTGATACAGCTTCTGTAACCCCATGCCTCAGTGACTCCATCAGGTTTCTCATTCATCTTCACTTCTGTTCTGCTGGTTGAGGACCAGGAATTCCATCCCTGTGGCTGAAGTCCCTGTACCTAAAATACTCTGTCACGACTTCTGGTTTGAAGAAATTGCTGGAAAATATTAATTGAAAAAAAAGAGCCACCTAATCTCTTTGTAAGATTTGTTTGTACATCTGCTAAAAACATGTTTCTTCTGTTGACTCTTTTCCTTGCTAGACACACTTTTACAAGTAATCCTATCTCAGCATCTCCTTTTTTGGTGGGGAGTGTTATTTTTTGTACAATCACTTGCTTTCTCTCATGTTTATCATATTTCCAGTCATCCACTAAAAACATTGCTAAGAAAGATTTCCTAACTCATGTGTATATTGTAAAGTACACTTATTGTCTGTTATAATCACAGAATCACAAGATGGCTGAGGTTGGAAGGGAGCACAGGAGGTCATCTAGTCCAACCTCCCTGCACAAGCAAGGTCACCTGCAGCACATTACTCAAGGTTGTGTCCAGGTGGCTCTTGAGTGTCTCCAGGGAAGGAGACTCCACAAACTCCCTAGGCAACCTATTCCAGTTCTCAGTCATCCTCACAGTAAAGTTCTTCCCCATGTTCAGGTGCAACCTCTTGTGTTTTAGCTTATGCACATTGCCTCTCATCCTATGGATGGTATCACCAAGAAGAGCCTGGTCCCATACTCTTGACACTCTCCCTTCAGATACATACATTGACCTGTTCCTGCTTTAAGCCTTCTCTACTCTAGGCTGAACAGGCCCAGCTCCCACAGCCTTTCATCACAGGAGAGGTGCTTCAGACCCTTAGTCATTCTAGTACCCTTTGCTGGACTTGTTCCTGTATGTCCTGCTTCAGACCATTAGTCATTCTAGTACCCTTCGCTGGACTTGTTCCTGTATGTCTTTGTCTCTCTTGCTCTGGGAAGTCTAGATCTGGACACAGTACTCCAGATGAGGCCTCACCAGAGTTGACTAAAGAGAAGATTATCTCCCTCACTTGCTGACACTGCTCTTCCTATTGCAGCCCAAGATACCACTGGCCTTCTTGGCCACAAGAGCCCATTTTTGGCTCATGGACAACTTGTTGTCCACTAGAACCCCCAGGTCCCTCTTCACAGAGCTACTTTCCAGCATGTCAACCTCCAACCTGTATTGGTGCAGGGGGTTATTCCACTCCAGGTGCAAGACCCTGCACTCGCCTTTGTTAAATTTCAAAAAGTTCCTCTCTGTTCACTTCTCCAGCCTGTCTAGATCCTTCTGAATGACAGCCCAGCACTCTTTGTGTCTATCCGCCACTCCTCCCAGCTTTGTACCATCAGCAAACTTGCTGAGGGTACACTCTGTGCCTTCACCCAAGTCACTGATGAGTAAGTTAAATAATACTGGACCCAGCATTGACCCTTGGGGACACTGCTAGCTATAGGCTTTCAACTAGATTCTGTTTCACTGATCACAATGCTCAGACCTGCCATTCAGCCAGTTCTTAGTTGACTTCACCATCCAGTTGTCCAGCCTGCACTTCCTGAGATTGCCTACTAGGATGTCATGGGAGAAAGAGTTGAAAGCCTTGCTGAAGTCCAAGTAGACAACATCCACTGCTCTTCCCCTATCTATCCAGACAGTTTTCCTGTCGTAGAAGTCAGTCAGGTTGATTACGCAGGAATTCTCCTTGGTGAATCCTGCCAGCTTCTTGCCTTCTCTGTGCTTAGGGATGGACTCCAGGATGTGCTGTTTCATCACCTTTCCAGGGATTGCAGTGAGGCTGAAAGGCATGTCGATCCCAGGGTCTTCCTCCCTGCCCTTTTTGAAGACTGGGGTGACATTTTCTTTCTTCCACTCCTCAGGCACCTCTCCTGATTGCCATGACCTTTCAAAGATCAAAAGTAGCCTAGCAATAATGTCCACCAGCTCCCTCAACACTTATGGGTGCATCCTGTCAGGGCCCATGGATCTGTGGATGTCAAGTTTTTTCTAAGTGATCTTTAACTCAATCCTCTTCAACAAAGGGAAAGACTTGATTTCTTCAGACCTTCTCCCTGGTCTGCTCAGGGATTCCTAAGAACTGGTCTTAGCATCAAAGACTGAAGCACAGAAGGCCATTTGTACCTCTGCCTTCCCTGTGTCCTTTGTCACTAAGGTCCCTTAGTCAGTTTTCCTTAATTTTCCTTTTATCAGCCATGGTCTTTCATCTATGTGGTCCTACGTTTCAGGACATGAGTTAATAATTTAAGGGCATGGTACTTGCTAACTGTCAAGAAATTTCTTCACAAATGGGGAAGACACTACAAAGGAGATTATGGTCCAGGAAGAATATTTAATGGGTTCTTAATCTTGCTATGGATATGCGTCATAGGATCTTAAGAGACATAACAAGTACTTAAATGACTATTTTTCATTTCACTCAACAAAAATTTCAACAAGAAGAATCAATATTATTTGAGTAACAGTTATTCTTAGCACAGAATCTAAAAATTTAATAGCTTTAGATTTGTTTAGAAATTAAGACAAATATTTCTTTTTTTTTCTTTTTCTGCCAGTTTAATAACCAGAGCTCCACTCCTGATGAAGTTAGACCTTTTTATGCTAACCTAATATTATGCTTGACACAGAAGAGATAGAGCATGTTTTTATTCCAGTACTATCAGATATACTATTTAATCAAATGTCATTTTTGCTGGGCTGATGACTCTCTAAAATTAAAAAGTCAAATTTAAATTAAAAAAGGTTAATTTGTTGACCTCAACTTTGTTTAATTGTTACTAATGCACTTTATGCTAATTAAGCATGCTTTCTCAATAATTATAGGAGGGAACAACAAAGTTTTTTAAGGTTCCTACTAATCTAGCACCCTATGGCTCCATGCATCTAATTCTTTCATTTTAATGTACCAATTACATGCATTATGCAAATAAATATGTCATAAAGAATCTATAATTTCAGCAACCCTTGACCTGCAAATGCTTTAAACCCTATCAAAAAATACAGAACAGTATCATTCCTCAAAAATGTTGAAACGAAGAACTGACTAAAACATTATCAGCTTTTTTTTGATGATGAGACCTAATGAGTCCAAATCACTTGACCATGTGTAGCAGTAAATATAATATTTAGGAGGTACAGAGTCACTGTACTCAAGAACTATGTCTTAGTCCTTACATATGATTTGCCATTACTAACTTTCCATGCTTCACTTTTAAACTTTTATAGTGGTATTAAAACTTCGTTCAACTCAATCACACAGCAGTTCTCCTCCTATTTTGCAATTATTTTTCAGTTCTCTGAATAATCAGCACAGTCCCAGCCTATTAAACTGATAGGAATGACTGTATTAGAGATTTTTCTATGGGCTTGCTCTTTGGAAAGAAAGTTTGACATACTGAAACTGCTGCACAGGTCTCAGTGTATTTTATAATAAAATAACTGTGTAATTACCTATGTTTTTTTAAGACAGTGTGACCGATTGACTGAGTCAGTTTTAATATGTAAAGACAGTTTTACAATGAGTTAATCTGAACCAGAATTTAACTCTTTGAGTACTACATGGCATAGCTTTCTAGTAGCAATATAATCTCTGGAACACAGAGTTACAGATGAGTTGCAGCTCCTCAAAACCTCCAGTACAGCAAAGACTCTAGTGATTTTTGGCAAAGTATATGGTCTCAGTATTGCTTGTGTGCTATTGTTATGAAAAGTCTAATACTTCAACCAAAAGACAAAGCAATTTCTATAGTGACAATTCTAAATGCAGAAAAGGAAGAACTACAAGATTATTTGTTTTGTGTCATGTTTTATTTCTTCTGGATTATTTTAGGATTAAAAAAATAAAATTTGAGGAATTGTGAGAAAAAATTTTATCATCAATAGTTTTGATGCTTTCCACATCATTACATTAAAAAATAAAAATCTCTTTTCACCTTTAGAATTATGCCTTTTAAAATATGTTGAAAGACCAAATAAGGGTGATATATTAATTTTTGTATTTTTCTACAGTATCAACTGGAGTTCATAAATGTCATCACATAATGCATTAGAATACAGTATTTTAGTTTATACTTGACTATGAACTTATGCTATAACATAAATTAAAACATTAATCTGAAATAAAATTAAATTTCTTCTGATTTGTTAGATGTTTTTTTAGCAATCCTTTTAGTTGTTTTGACTGAAAGTGAAGATGACTAGTGAAAACAGATGAAGATTCATTCACGTCTGTCTATATTATCATACACATGTGATTTTTCCCAAACATAAGCTGTGACAAGCACTTGAGAGAAATTAAATGCAAATGTAATTACATGTGTTTTCACCTTTATAAAGCCCATAAACAAATAAAATTTTCCCTTTTAGAAAGCCGAACCTGTTCCCTAATCAGACTAGAAAAAAGACCAACTCTGATGTGTGTTATACATAAACTGCAACACAATAGAGCTATCAAATTTTTGTCAGGCAATTAAACTTTATGCCAAACTAATTCAATTTTGCTGCTGTTTTATTAAGTCCTATGAAAAAAACTAGATCTGTTCTCTTCAGTAAATCACAAGTTTCACTAAGCATTTCCTAACTCAGACTCCTTGTTCTGCTACTTTGATATATTAAATATCCAGCAAAGAATTTCCAGGGTCATAAATCTAGAGTGATAAAATTAATCCTATTGCTGAAGAGAAATAAATATTTAATTGCAGTTTTATGAGCTTTTGTTCCCTTTTCACTCACAAGTAGGTGTTGTTTAGTGGTACAAAGACATTTTGCTGCTAAAAAATGTATTAGAAACAGTATAGCAGTAATAGAATTCATATTTACAAAGCTATTCTCTTATCAGAATGAAGGTTCAAGAATATACTAAGGAAAACTTAAGAAACAATAATGTCAATAACAATACTACACTGATTATTATTCTTCCATTTTAGATTTTAGGACTTATTTTATTATTAGTAATTTTAAAATAGAAATTTTCTGAAATTGCATCTGAAGAATGTTTATAAAATTAAATTTAATAAATGCATATAGAATGTAACCTCAGAAATAAAAAATGCAAATCTAATTAATCCTTCATTTTCTTTCCATTTTTTTCTTGCTTAGGAATGAAAGAAACCAATAAGACTAAAGATGTTCATGCCTTGATTACATCTTGGTCTGAGGTGTTAAGCATTTACAGTAACGATTCAGTTTATTCAAGCCTGGCATAATATAAACTACATTTTGAATCTCTATTATTTGTAATATAATCATAGAATCATAGAATAGTTAG
>NW_009913357.1:0-506 GCF_000696875.1 Nestor notabilis
AACTAAACTAAGCTAAGCTAAACTAAACTAAGCTAAGTTAAATAACTTCATTTACAAAAAAATAAAATACTCTTTCCACTGGTAACCTTTCTGATTTGTGTCTTTGAAAGTGGTTTTGGTGATGAAAACCCCTTGGCATTTCAGGTAAATAATGGCATCATCATTATACAACTCATTGTGAGTGCAGGGAATGGAACAGAATAGAACAGAATTAACAGAATAGAACAGAAGAGAATGGAATGGAACAGAACAGCTCTGTTATGTTACGCATACAGTTCTGCATGACAAGCTCCAATGTACATCTGAGGGGCTATCTGCAGTGTAGGTCCCAAGGGAGGCTGGGCCCAGGCATCGCGGCTTATCCTCTGGACCCTGACAGAAGCAGACCTGCACTCCTCATCTACTCTCCTTTAGACATTTATGGGGTGCCACTGGAGAGAGAGTATTGTGCCAGATGGACTCCTGATGGAGTGTCGTTGTTCTCAGGCTCTTGTGTTTTGTTCTGT
>NW_009913358.1:0-7195 GCF_000696875.1 Nestor notabilis
GGGGAGTGGGGAGAAGAAAATATTAAGCTGTGCCTACTGTATTTCCAAGAAATAAATGCTGTACAAATCCTTTTAGCCCCAGATTGGAGGCCGGCTCATACTCATTCTAGAAATCAAGTCCTCGCAAGATGCCCAAATGCTGCCTACGAATGAAACATCAAAAGATCTCTTCCTATGTAACAGACCATGCTATAATCCTGGCAAGCAAGCCCTTATTAGAGCAGAACTTATCTCTTCATTTATTATTCATGAATACATTATAGTGTCTTCAGAAATATATTCTGCAGCAGGTAATCTAGTATGGGAAAACCAAAAAATGTGTATGTCTAATTACAAGAGACATTGTAAAGATCCTGTAGCAGTGTACGTCCTTAGCACTGGCAATGTACTGCATTATAGATTAAAACAACACAAACATATTTCACTTTGTATAGTGTTTCACTTTTATTGGATGTATGTTGCTAAGAAACAAAATTGAAATGTCTTTTGAACCTGAAGCCTCTTGGGATCGTGGTACTGCATATGTAGTAAATGTTTTTCACTTTAGGAAGGATTTAACGGTAGGCCAGGAGAAGCAGGGAGGGTTCACTAGTATTGCATGGTTTTCGATCTACTGCAAATGAACCCAACTATTATGGTAGTAAAAGCTATGTAAGGAGTTCCAGCTTCTTCTGGAATGAAGTGTTGACAGCTGCTTGTTTGAATATTAATAAAGTCTATTGAGTTATTCCCTGCCTGTATTGTCTGTAGCTTGAAACTGTGAAGACTACTCTGCGTATTGCATCTTTATGTTTCTAAGTACATGCCTGTCTGCGGAGATAGTACCCATTTTGTTCCTAGAGATGGTACGCCTCATTATAGAGCAAATTACAACCTTGTGCTCCATTAAACATTTATTTTGGCAGAATTGTTGGTTTCTGTTTTCCCTCTTCTAGCTAAAGAAGTAAATGCTGATTGAAAGAACACGTGTTCTCTCTTACATGGTAATTAATCCTCATTATTCCAAACTTTTGCAAATAAAAGTCAAAGTTATTCCTGAACCACATGGAAGAAAAGGAAAGCTAATTCTCCTTTAAAAAAAAAAATTGTTTACAAAGTCAAAAGCATGATACAGAAATGAAGAATTTTATAGTGCACAGTATTTTTTCATATTTTAGCTGCAGATGGCTTGTTAATGTGACCACGCATTGACTAACTGAGAGAGCAGCAGCAGTTTCTGCTGTTAAAGTTTGAGGAAAACACTGATAACATGATGGTTCAGGTTCCCCTGCTGGCGAGGGGAAACCTGGAGTTTTACCTTGCATAGGTGAGAACCAGCCACCCAGGCACCTCCACTGCCCTGAGGACACAAACACAACTGCTGTGCCCATATAGCACTGGGAAGATATGGTCAAGATGAGCCTCCAGAAAAAAAACAGGGCTCCAGGCAAATCAGTTTCCTTGGCTGGCTGCTGTAATTGAGTAAACCTGACTAAAACTGGAAATATTAACCATGCCCAGCTGAACACAGTCCAGTCTCTATGTGGGCACACAAATCAAGAAATTCAGATGTCAACTGTAAGTTTACTGGCAACTGGGCCTTTCAAAACAGCTGCAACACAAGAAGGTTAAACAGCTAATTTTGATCTCTTAAAAACTCACAATTAGAAATGTATAGATTAACCATAGCAATCTCTTCTTGTTCTCTGCAATGGATTTCATGGCAACAACTGGATGGGTGCTGGTGGTAGGACTGTGATTAAATAGTTCGTCTTCTCACAGTTGTGACAAGTGAACCATAACAGACGAGTAACTACAATGCCACTTGATGCTACAAAGCCACTCTATCATTCCCCCTTCTCAGATGGGCAGGGAAGAGAAAATATAACAAAGGGCTCATGTGCTGAGATAAGGGCAGGGAGGGGTCAGTTATCATCACAGGCAAAACAGACTCCACTCGGGGAAATTACTTTAATTTATGACCAATCAAATCTGAGTAAAATAATGAGAAATTAAAACCAAATCTTCAAACACCTCTCCCACTTCCCCTCCTTCCCAGGCACAAGTACACTCCCAAATTCTCTACCTCCTTCCCCCAGCAGCACAAGGGGAATGGGGGCTTGGTCAGTTCATCACACATTGTCTTTGCTACTCCTTCTTCCTCAGAGGTAGGACTCCGCACACTGCTCCAGCGTGGGGTACTTCCCATGGGAGACAGTCCTGCATGAACTTCTCCAACATGAGTCCTTCCTATGGGCTGCAGTTCCCCATGAACTGTTCCAGTGTGTGTCCCTTCCACAGGGTGCAGCCCTTCAGGAACAGACTGCTCCAGTGTGGGTCCCCCATAGGTTTACAGCTCCTGCCAGCAGACTTGCTCCACAATGGATCTCCATGTGCTGCAGGTGGATATCTACTCCACCGTGGACCCCCATGGGCTGCGGGGCACAACTGCCTCACCATGGGCTGCACCGTGGGCTGCAGGGGAATCTCTGCTCTGGCACCTGGAGCACTGCACCTTCTTCTGCACTGACCCGGTGTCTGCAGGGCTGTTGCTCTCAGATGTTCTCACTCCCCTCTCTGGCTGCAGTTGCTCCTCCACAGGAACTTCTTTGCCTTCTTAAGCATGTTATCCCAGAGGCGTTACCACGTTTGCTGATGGGTTCAGCCTTGACCAGCACCAAGTCCATCTTGGAGCCAGCTGGCATTAGCTCCATTGGACACAGCGGAAGCTTCTCAAAGAAGCTGCCCCTGTAGTCCCCCCACTACCAAAATCTGGCCACACAAACTCAGAAGAGAGACTTTGTCAGGTATCCTCAAAGATTATGTTAATTTTACATGCAAATTAGTAGGAAATCAACAAACTGGGAAAAGTCTTTTGATAAATGGGGTAAATTAATTCATCAGTAACAGAAGTATCTTTCTTTGAATTTTTAAGAAAAAATCTGTGTGGCCAAGTGAAGTCAATGATCTATGAAGAAGAGAAAAGAAATAGGATGGTTTTTTTTCTCATCTTATGGAACTGTAACTAACTCCTAGAGAGGGCAAGGAACTGTAGTTCACTATAGTTGTGACCTGAAAAATGCCTCAGGACTAGAATAATACTCTTCTTCAGTGTTCAATGCCATTAAGCTCATTTCCCCAAAGATTAAAAGCTCCTTACATCATTTATGCCAAATTTACTGCAAAGAGGGTAGTCTCATAAATGTTTGAAGTTATTTTTCAGCCATTTAAAAAAATAAAGTCATAATAAAAGCTGAAGTTTTAATTTTATGAAAGCCCAAGATACATCTTGACTTGCCTCTGTCCACATCTTTAAGAAAAAACCCGAACTACAAGGAATGTGATAGAACTTGTCAAAAAACTGCAGTGCTTTGATAGGCTGCCGCACTGAGATTGGCAATGGACACCATGTATTCTCAGAGGAAGTGCAATTGTAATTCACAGGTTTATTGAAATGAAAGTACACTATAATGCATTTGCCTAATATAGAGAGCTTTAACATTTAAAATTTTTTTAAATTTGAAAACTTTTAAAAATTCCAGAGTCCAATTGAATGGATTTTCTATGACTTTCTTATGTGGAGGATCTCAGATACTCTCTCCCTACCTTGATACAAAGGGTAGGCTGCCACACATACATTGCCAGGACAGGTATTGTAATAGCCAATGTACTTTGGGGGCAGTGGTCCTGCTGTAGCTTCCATAAGGATTTTCAGCCACTGACTCTGTATAATCTGTCTTTTGACAGAAGAGGTTACCCTCCCCATGTGTAAGAAAATCCTTTCTGCAGAGCTGTTGCTAAGCTTTACAATGGAGGGAGAGACAGATAGATAGATCTCAACTAAAAATCTCATCTCCAGCCAAAGGAGTAGACAGAAGATCCCATCATCAAACTTGTCTATGGTCTGAAATCAGTTTGGTATTTTTTGTTAGCTATAACAGATTGCTTATGTCCAATAAAAGGAAAAAAAGACAGAACTGACAAGTTCTCCTCCTTCCCTCTGCTTAGTATTAATATCATTCACTTCAGAAGTCCAAGAATGCCTAGATTCTTTGAATCTAAATGTAAATAAATCAAGTAATGTAAGTATAACTGTATGATCCTTTAAACATATAGAGAAAATGCAATAGTAAAAATGGACTGCTGTGCATTCCACTGCAAGTTTAATTACATTGACATTCTAAAATAATAATGCCTACCATTCTCATAACACTTTGTAGCTTTGGTAAGGATCATACAAATAAGAGCTACCCATTGTTATTTAGTAGGCAAGTGTTCCCTAGCTGTGCAAACTGAACAGTTATTGTGCTGTAGACCTTTACAAGCAGAGCGAGCAGATGAGCAAAGATTGAGAATAATTTCTATATAATCATACCTCATTTGCTAGACGACTGCAAAACAGTTAACTATTTTCAAGAGCAGCATGCAAATATATGAAAACAAAGCCAAAGGTGTAACGTCCACATATTTTCCCAGAAAAATGCCTTTGAAACCAATACGGGCATAGTTACAGAGAGCAAAAACTGTCAGTCTCTCCTGTTCTGAATTGAGTAGTAAGAAGGCTCATGCAGAGAAAAGAACCAGAAAAGGAGAACAGGCTTTTTTTTGTTTGTTTGTTTGTTTTTAATTGAGACACTAAGCAATACCTAGTAAGTTATAATTTAATGACAAACACACATGAAGTTTTGGAATGCTTCAATATCACTTTACTCTTTGGCAGCAGCATTTTGCTTTTTGTAGTCTCTTGTCTCCAGGTACTCGTCAAAGTTAATCCATCAAGAAGTATTTGTTTCAGCCACCATGGGAGTGAAGCCACTTCCACAGCCTGAAACAGGAGATGCTTATCAGCCAGCTCCTCAAACACACTCACCAAGGGACACACAGCAAAATGTGCAGCCCTATCCCTGTGTGTAAAACAGCACCTCTGCTTAAGAACCGTGTTAATCACATTACTTAATTAGTTCCCAAATAATCACTTCATGCTTATAATCTGAATCTAGATGTTTTGGCAGCTGAGACAGGGAAATATAAAATCCACATTTCTTTAAAGTAAATCTAAACCTGTTTGGGTTTACTTTTACATCTCTTTCCATTCCTTTCTATGTGTTTTATCTCAGGCATCTGAGTGTTTAATCTTTTTTCTGTTTCTAAAATTAATAATCTGAATATTTAATTTCTTAATATTTAATGGAATATTTCCTATGGTCTCTTTAGCAAGAAGAGAAAGTATGTGTGATGATTTTTTTTTTCCTTCAGTTTCCTTCAGGCTTGGCCTAAGTCTCATTTAGGCCCAGGCACAGGGAAGCACACAAACACACACTGAACTTTTAAGTGTGAAAATGCTACTTTTGACATCAAAGGCTCTTCAAACACTCAGGAGGTGTTTTTACTAGTTGGAGCCCAACTTGCAAGTGTCTCCCCCCTTTTCATAAAAGTATGCTTTTACTTGTCTCTAGTCCCTTGTGTAACTTGTGTATAAATCTTTCCCTCTTTTAATCCTTGCTGCCCTTCCTTTTCCATCACCTCTTTTTCTTCTCATATGCCCTTTTCCCTGTCCTTCTCTGGTTCCCCATTTCCTCCATCCTCCTTGGTGTCCCGCAGCAACATCCTCCCTTGCACACAGTCCTCCAGGGTGGTTTGGGAGCTCCCTCACCTCTTCTTCCTCTGCTGTAGCTTTGCTTCTGCTTCTTTATGATGGCAACCAGCTTGTGTTGAAGAGGGTGCTTTAGAGGTGGACTACACCAGATTCTCCTTACAAGTGTGTCAGCCATTTATTTTATTGAATAATAAATGTTTTGCATATCTGCACCTTTTTAAAGTTGTCCCAATATCTAGAGACCCTCATCTTTGGATGCTGGTTCTCCAGAGTGTTCTTCCTGCTCTGGGGATACGTAACCCAGAAACTCTGGGTGACCCAGTGGCAGGTTGGTTTGGCTGCAAGCCCTGGAGCAACCAGAAGGAAGGATAGAGGAAAAACACCTTTCTAGTCACTGGAGGTACAATGGTGTGTAACATGACACTTTGGGCTTTTATGTTTTGACAGCAATATTTAAGTTGTCACCTCTGAAAGAAGCAATCTGAGGTGCTGGAATGATTATGTATTTCATTACAGATTTTCCAGTATTCCCCTCTCCTTGCTGAAGTGATGCCTTTTACCCTTAAAGGTTCTCCATTACTCTTTTTTCTTAAATTAACAGTTGTACTCCAGAGAAAGCCCAAGTCCTTGATACCGTATTTCACATTTCTCCAGGCATCAGTATTATTTATAGTTTAAAACTGTTGAGTTTGGTATTTCTTTCTGCAAGGACATAGGTTAGATTACTGGACATTACTCAGCAACAAATAACGATCTGACCTCTGCATGAGGAGCTTTTCTTTAGCTTTGCACTTATTTCTGCTCTTCTAGAGTAACATAAGAGCAGCAAGATTCATGGCTTTTTGAACACTGAAGTTTAGTTAATTTAAACATAAAGTGTCTACATTACCTTTAGCACAACAGGGTCATTTTCTTTTATAGCATCAGAAGTTAACTATAGAGGCCTAAAGCTGACAGGAAGATTTTGTACAGCCTTCCTGACACAGCTCTCACAAAGAGTCGATTTTGAAAGTCATTTGAGAGAGGAAAAGGAGAGCTTCTGCAAGCAGTTGGATTGCATTCCTGAAATCTAAAAGTGCTCTGTTACAGCTCAGGCAGAGGTATAGAAGAAAGCTTGGACCATAAGTGAAAATTCTCTTTGGCAAGGTGGCGACATATTTCAATTGTAGTTTCTGGCTTAAGTAGGCTCTTCAATCGTACAAATAGGCAAAATAGCTAAAAGGGGAGATTTTTCAAAAGAAACATTTATCTGAAGAATGGGGCTTTGTCTGCAGCTTCTCTGAGGAGAAGTTCCATTCATCTTCCACATGTACAAGCGACTGCACCGTATCTTTTTGTATCTCCTGTGGTTACTACGCACCATGGATGTGTAAGTCCAAAATGCCAGGGTCTCGCCCGTTCCACTAGGGCCTGAATATGAGTTCACCCGGGACGCGGGTACCGGGTGGAGACCGGACGCACCGGGACAGGCGCGGGCTGAGCACAGGATAACCGTCAGGAAGAAGAGGCTCGACCTTCCTTCGTATTTTCACTTTCCCAGCGCTGCAGGGGTTGGGCACGACACAGTAACGATTAAAGCACGATTATTCGGGGACGCGCTGACGCACCCGTGGCGGAGGC
>NW_009913359.1:0-11653 GCF_000696875.1 Nestor notabilis
GGAGGCGCTGCTACCACGGGGAGCGGGCGAGGTAAAGCCCGCTCCCGACACGCCTGTTCTTCAGGTGCGGGCACCGCTGCCGCCGCCGCAGGGAGCCCTCGGGAGGTCCCCGCCGGTGCTCAGTCCCTGCCAAAAGCGGCAGCGAGCCCTTCCGAGGGTGCCCGGCACGGTCCGAGCTCCGAGGGAAGCTCAGGTGGTAACGGCGGGGGGCCAAAAAAAGCACCGTGGTTTTCGTTAAAACAGCCCGAACACAGAAGCGGTCAAATCCGTATGAAGCTTACTCATGATTTTGAGACACATTCATCCCTTACGCTGGAAGCAGTTGAAGTTCAACATTTTCAGATAAAAAGAGACTTCTTTTGACTACCTCACCGTTCCAAAGTGTTTCAGATGCCACTGCCTTGGACTTGACTGGTTTAATTCTGCATGGTATCAAACTAAAAAGCAGTGGGAGGATGTTAAGATGCCTATTGCATGTAATAAGAGCTAGTTATACTCTACAGATACCTGTCACGAAGATTCTTGCTGTAAAGACATACCACATCTTTTCTTATTAGGAGATTGTCAGTGTATTATGCCATAGGGAAAAATATTCTATGACAAAACTGCAACCCCATTAAAATGGAGACAGAGCATGTGTGGTTTTATACACAAAGTTTGCTGAACAGTAGGTATGCAGACTACATGTTGATATATATATATACAAAACAGCTATTTCTTTGCCTACATACTGCTGAGATTCCATTTTTCTCTTGCTTTAAACCTTTTTTAAACATTATGTGGCTATCAGTATAAATTTGCACAAGTCTTTTAAAAAATGCAGGTCGTATGTAAGTTTTCCAACTCCTTCAGAGAAAGTGGACTTGAAATCCCCACATGACTGCTTAGATAGAATTCTCACTGCCGAGCATCACTAAGTAGTCTCTTAGTACAAAATGCTCATTATCTCACACTGTATGCTGTTTTCAGTGTCAGCCATGGGTTTGCCTCTGTTGTTTTCTATATGGACAACATTTGTACTCATGAAGCACAGGAAAAATCAGCCAAGAGTTTTGCAGAGATAATTTACTCAGCTACAGCTTTGAAGACAGAATTGGGGTTTGCTTTTGTGACTATAATTAGTTTGCATCTTGAACTATTTAGGGAAGTGGTTTCTTGCGTCTTTCATCATATGGAAAAACCTATTGAGCTTCAGTGGAATTATGTAGATGGTAGAGCAAGTGTTGCTCTCTAAGAAACTGATGCGTTGTGTAGCTACTGTAGCTTTGTAATACTTAGGGTTACTCATTTAGGACAATCTAGGTGTCTAACCTAATTATACATGCTGTATCAGTGTTAAATATTTTAGAGCACAGCCATGCAACAATCTGTTTGCATCATACCTTGTATTCTTGCAGGGGCCTTTTGATTTAAAAAAAAAAAAAAAAAGATACTGCCAATATCGTGTTCCTTTAAAAAAAAATAATTAAAATTCCTGTATTACTACAGTGGGCTGAAGGAATGGACTTTCAATTACCTCTAGAATTTCCCTTGAGAACAAACCATAAAGGTACAGCTGAAAGTAGATGAGAATGCTCTTGCTTCCCAAATGTATGCTCAGAGCAAGGCTTCCACATATCGAGGTTTATTTTCTTTTCAGAAATACATAAATGAGGGGTTTAATATTGGTTCTTAGTTTTAAGAAAGTCACATTCTTGCTTTTTCTGTTGCACTTCCCATCACTAACTGGAACTACATGTTCTATGGGCTGATTTTTTCATTATTTGAGTATTGTCTAAGTAGAGATTGGTTTGCTGTTTCTACAATGAAAGGTAATGACTACTATTTATTCCGTTATCTAAGTATTGGTAATACTTGACTTGGAAGTCATCCTTGCAGAGGCCTGCATGATACATGCCTCCATTTCGAGGGGTAAAATAATGATAACTCTCCAAATAATTGCAATACTGTATATTACAGCATGTATTTCATGCCGTAGAACTTTCTATTGAACTGTTTCTGTTCTGAGAATGCTGTGTGAGACATCCCTTATCGTAATATAGCACTACAAGCACTGTGTAGAAGGCCACTTTTTCTACTACACAACATCCCTGCGACATGGACTTCTGACAACTCTGATACCCCTCACCACCTATGTTAGAGAGGAAGTGCCAGTCAAAATTTTCAGGGAAGTTAGCATTCCTTTTTGATGGTGAAGGAAAAGTATAATGCGAGAAAAATTGATCAAATCTTTTTCTCTTTCTCAGCACACTGTTACAAAGCCACCAGTCCAAAACACTTGGTTCCTAATCCACGTTTTGATTAATTGCTTTCCTTCATCCTGCCCTTCCTGCTTTACTTGCTTTTTGGCCAGCACTCACTGGCATTTGAACTCTACAGCACAATAATAGTGGAGGAATTTTCTCCTTTGCTTATTTGAAGGAATTTCTACCAGAAAAATGGCTAGGATGACACCAAAAGAATCCATTACAAATCTCAAATGTATTCTGTATGGTTACAGTCTTAGAAATATTTTGTGTTTCCAACTGAAATTTGTAGAAAAAAACAATCTCAGTCACAATAAAATTATATATAGAAAATTTACCAGAGTTTGAAGTACCAGGCTGCTACCAGACATGATAATCCTTGTGTGATTAAACTTTAGCCATCGCTGCCTTACCTGACAGTAAGAATTTAAATACCATTTCTGTATGTCGGTGGTATGGTTGAGGCCTCAAAGTGCCATATTCAAATAAACAAAATGTATGAAGCAGCACTTCTGAAACAGCAGAACAAGCAAGGAACCTGACTGTAGTGAAATTGTACCTACAAAATCCTGCGCATGGCTGAATGTTCTTGAAAAGGGATGAATCGTTTACACATGTTTGAAAACATTCATAATGTCAATAAAGCCAATGTTCCAGAATCATTATTCTTCTCAAAAATATTTAATGTTATCAAAGTATCAGATACTTAGCCAAACTTCAGAAAGCAAGGTAAAAAGGATGAGTAGACCAGGCAGAGCAATACAACCTTGTGCCCTCTGTTATTTCAACTGGTTAAAGACTTTACAGTCAAAGGCTGCCAACCTAGTATGTTTTGTGAACAACGACTTGAATTTACAGGGGTTTGAAGTGGCGTAATTTTAATTTAGAAAACTGCTTCCTGGCAGTTGCTTAGATAGGAGTGAAATACTGAAACTATACAGCAGTAAGGACAGATACTGGAAGATTTACAGCAAGTAGTACACATAGAAACGTAGCAGATATAGTGTTATATTGCTAAAGGTGCTACATTACTCTTCCTGCTCTTTTTCTTTATTTTTTAATTAGGACATGGATTTAACATCGTAACTATGTCATGTTTGAGTTGGAATTGCAGCCAGTATACAATCCCTCATTTCTTTCACTGGATTGGGTTGATCAAGACAGGGTGGAATAAGATTGGAACATGGTTTTGTTTATGTGGATTGACTACTCTGGTAGAATTTATCCATCCTCCTCAAATTATGAGAAATATACAATTCTGATTTTAAAATTTCTACATTCTTCAGCCTGAAGGAAATAGCTTTTCTAAATTGAAACAAGGTGTCCACAGGACCCACAGCAATAGATTTCCTCGAAATATTTTCAAAAACATGAGATTCATATTTCTCTTTCCCAGTTTTTCAGTTTCTTTAAGCTTGGCAGATGAATGGAGTAAAGATCTGAAATATGAAAACAGATAGCATAGCTGGCATTCAGTATACAAAAATATTAGGAAATATAATCAGATTCTTAGATTGCACTAGGATAGCAGGAATACCTTCCAGATCTATGAGGCACCTGGGTGGATATGCAAATCAGTATGACTGTGACAAGTGATGGGGAAAAAGGTCATGTAGTGAATGTGTTCTGGGGGTTGCTCTTACCAGAATTTCTCGAGAGGTACATTTCAACAGTTTTAATCTGAAAATAAATCTAACCTGCTTGTTGAAAAATGGATTGTTGACACTAAGATCTTCTCATTGAAACTAAGTGATTTACATTTAAAAATCAGCAAGATCCAAGAAACTTCTAGTAACAATTTCCCTTGCACGGTATATGATTACACCAAATGATTTATTTTCCTGCTTTATAAAAAAGTAAGAGTATCTTATCTCAAGAGACAAAACTGGTTTTTATTTGCTTGAAGTGGCAGGTGAAGAGAGGGAAAAAGACACTCCTGGTAATGCTAGAAATAGAATCCAGGTCGTGCAGTACACTGAACCCTTCTCTAACGTGTGTGTGTACTACTTTCATGAAAATTGGGAAGTTGGTGGGAAATGTAATGAAAGTAAAATTGGCCTTCTTTGCCTCATACTGGGAATTTGCCTACTTGCCAAGAACCCAGTGTTTTCAAGGACATTTAGCTCCTACATCAAGGACTTCTATTAAAGTCTAAACAGGTTAATCAGCATGTAGAAAAAAGGAGGGGTGATGTGATGTCACTGATCTGTAAGCACATCTCAGCCTCTGAACTAATATTATGGTTTAAGGCTTTTAAATGAGATGAAAAGATAAATTCCTGAGACTTGAGGCTGTAAATTCATGCCCAGTGTGCAGCAATTCAGGCCCATGCGAAGTGAGTGGGTATAAAATACTGTCAAATCACCTACTGGAAACCAGGCCCTCAGAGCTGTGTGTTGCAGTGGTATTATGTGGTCTAATATATGATATTAAAAGGCTACTGAAGTCTCATGCCAGTAAAACCATTAGATAGATACTAGTTACATTTTTGCAGGTCTGCAGAATGTCCGTCTAGATAAAACAGACAAATACTCTTTTCTTTGCATTGTGGCAACGGTGTGTGTACATTTACATGTTTGCACTTGTTATTTCCCTTTTTCTAAGGCAAGCTAGGTATGCCTTTAAACATATCCAATGTATTTGCACACTGTTCAACAAATCCACATGATCCTGAGCCTCTGCCGATTAAGTTTTATTCCTCTCTTTTCACTCATACTGGTAGAAGTTAACAGAAGTGCTATTAGGAAAGGGGCTCAGAATCAATTCCCTTATCTGTACCTTGCCCTGGGGACTGTACGGAGCTTATAAACTTTAGAAAGTACACTTTCATAAGATTTGCTTTACTGCTCGTTTATATATAAGGCTGGAATTTCTTCCTTAATTTAGTTTCCCTGTCCCTGTGTCAGTCCTTGAAAATGTAAGTGTGAATCTTGGCCTACTGTGGAGTGCTGGAGCCATGTGATAAGAAAATTTGCAGTCAAAAGACATCTTCAACATTTAGGTTTTCTTTTTGACAGTGCTTCAAATATGGGTGGGTGAATGCAATGCACCCTGCTGTCCCCTTGCTGGTTGACAGTAAAAATTATCACATGGATGTACTCATTCAACTAATGAGATTGAGAGCTGCAATGGATGTATGGAGTGCAAAATTAGGAATGATTCCTGCCCTGTACAACTATTAAGTCTGAATATATTTGTGCACAGTTCAGTCTTTCTCTAAGTGGGAGAGCAGCATTTGAGTCACTGTGGGGATCCAAATAGAGGAAGCAGGACATAAAGAAATAATACCAAGAGACAAACAGGTCAGTGATGAATTAAAACAGTTCACAATGATTTTTATGCCCCGAAACAAGTGGGTTTCCCACACTGTTTTGTGAATTGATATTGTACTATATTTTAATTTGTGGGCACATTCTCCCTTGTGACACCTTAGCAGAAAGAAATTTGAACAGCAGCTTACCATTGTAAAAGACAAATCTGAGTGACAGGCATGACTCCCTGAGGAGAAAATCCTTCATCTTCATTTGTACCATGCAAAGCTCCGTTGTCCAGGATGCCTGGCAATTTTGACTGAAAGATTACCTGATTCTGTCATAGTTCAGAGCTAATTTTATTAAATCCCATCAGAAACTTTGGATAGATACCATCTGGTACTAAATGCTTGCCATACCTCAAAGCATCAAATTCCTCTTTTCGGAAGAGGAGTAAGTACCACAGCATAGTGTTGATTGAGAATGTAATCTTTCCTTCCATGGCCTGCTGTAGAATAGATGGTAATACTCAACCACAGGTGCTAACTATTTGAGTGACAGCAGCTCAGTGGGTCATCCAAAACCTTTCTTTGTTACGTTGGAGGAATGGGCAACTACAAGGAGAGGAGACTGAAAAAAGGTCCTGATGAGCGTAGCTATGTTGTAAGTGGGAGTACATCCTCCTGCAGAGCTCCTGAGTTATTTGTGGCCAAGTGGAAAAATGGTTCAGTGTCCAGTATGGCAAAAATCATGTTTCCAGTTCTACCAAATAACTTGTACCCTCAAAATGTTTTGCTGTTCAGTATTCAGTGAAGCACTGAGCACTTGAATATTACTATTCCCAAGTGACCAGGAGATAGTATTGACGGCTGGTGGCTTAGTCTTAAGCCTCCTTGTAGTAAACTTCTTACGAAGAAGCCATGGCTTGTCTTTGAAGTAAGATATGCTCAGAAACATTCATTAGGAATTAATCAGAATCAATGTAAGACCCATTAAAGATATATATTTGTATATATTTTTTTATATACATACACTTGTCTGGTTAAAGCAGCCACAGGATGCCAACAGCCTGCTTTTGCATAGCATGCAACTCATTTGACTCTTGCCAACTTCAAGGTTGGAGATCCCACATACATATTCTGTGTTAGGAAATCTAAAAAATCCTGCATATACTTTTGTTACAGTTTTCCTGACTTGTAGGTAAGGAAAGACACTTTGCATGAAAGGGAGTGAAGAAATGCCGAGGTTTCTAGCAGCTGAGAGGTGTTCAATAATAGAAAGAAAGAAAAAAACAAACAGGATGTTTCTGTGAGAAGAGACTACACTTATTAGTAACAATCATCAAAGTAACTGACAGGGAAAACAGGAAAGCGTGGACAAAGGGAGACAGGACAGTACTTAAAAATGATTCACTGAATGCCAATTTAAAATATAGTGGCGATGAAATATCTTTTGCCATTAAAATTAGAATAACTCTGCTAGTGCCAGTAAAAGGTAGATGTCTCATTCAAATAATATGTGTTTTGGGGAGGAAGATGGTTGTAGAAGTGAAAGCAAGATTAAAGAAGAACCTCACTGCTCTTGTCTTTCAGTAGTCCCTCTGGTACCCCAGCGTGTGACCAGGTGCTGACACAGAGGTATGGAGCTCAGATTGCCAATTTCACTTTCCAACTTCAGGAAAGCAAAACCCTTTAAGCATATTGTCACTTTTTTTGTGAGTTCAGGCCAATGAAAATATTGTAGTCACTTTCAGTGGAGTTTGAATTCCGTATCTGGCTTTTAATAAAACCAGCAACCCATGTTCATGAAAAGATGGAAGAAATTTTCTCAGGGTTTCAGAACACAGCCAAATCTAGCTGGGCTGGTATCTCTGGCAAATTAAGGAGAAAAAATAAATCTCAGGAGACCCTCAGAAGTTGCATTAATTTTTAAAACATCCATGTCCTGGTTTTTAGGAGTAAACAGCATCCCCAGTTCCCATTACAACTCAGAAAAGAGACCAGAGACGCTTATTCAGCAGAAGAGCAGTAGTAGGCAGACTGCTTTGCAATAACCTGACAGACATAAGGAAATGTCTTTCATGCAGAAAGCATTTATATGCCCCACAATAGAGGTACTTCCATCTTCCTCAATATTTTTCATTACACTACCACTGCTGATGTGTGGAAACTGCCTGCAATAACAAAGTCTTTTTCTAGTAATCCCACCCCGCCCTAAGCTATCAACTAACAGGGATTTGATACCAGTTGAGAGCTCAAATAAAAATTCATCTTAATAGCAGGAGGTAAACACTCAAAAATTGGAATAACGAACATCAAAATTAGTCCATAAAGGAAAATGGTTTCCTTATCAAATGAAACAGCTGCTGACAGAAACACATGTCTGGCAAGTCAGAAAATTAGGAATCTGCGCATTGTGGACTTTCGTGTGGGCATGGAATTCATTTGAAGAGATGCAAAGATTATTCAAGGGCTTGTAAAAATTCATGTGCAAATATACATCCTGGGTGTAAGAACAGTGTGCTAAAAGACATACAGAAATATTTTTTTATAATTGCAAAAATAAAAATATGGCCAAAATTTTATTCTGAAATTAAGAAAATCTCTTTCATGTATTTCATCATCCCAAAACAACTGACCTGCAGTATTAGATAAAAAAACAGTCCAAGAGCCTCACGCACTCAAATTTTCTATTTTTGAAATTATAAGTCATCAAAGGGGAAGCCTTTAACTTCTTTAGCAGTTGAGGTACTTTGACTTTAAGCCAGGCTATTACCTCTGTCCATTTTTGAGAAGTCCATTTTCAGATTCAGACAGTGCTTAACATAATTCAGTATAATTTCAGCAAACCTTTTAGCAGGAACGAATGTTTTGTTACCCATTCTGTCACCCAGAAATGGAAATGACTGCACATGAGTATATGACTATCCAATAGAAATGGTGTCTCAAGTCATATGAGTGACAGAAATGTAGCTTGATTTCTCTGTTCTTTCTTCTTGATGCTTTGTAATGAAGAACTTGTATGAGACGATAGATACCCAAGATTATATACATTTGCATTATTAAAAGGGGAAGGTGGAAATTATTGTGAACACAAAGTTCTAAGAAGGCCAACAATGATACACTGACTTGTCCAAAACCAGTGGTAAACAAGGAGAAAATGAAAAAGATTTTGGAGAGTAGGCAACAGTTTGTTTCAGTCATCTTCAGAGATGCCATCACTGCAGAAATGAGGTAGATACTGAGATGGAATGGAAGGAAGCAAGCATGAGCGTATCTGCATTTTGGTCCTTTTCTCCCTGTGACACCCCCACAATTAATACAACACAGCTCATTTGGTCAGGAAAGGAAAGGACTGCTAAACGTTTTCCTTAATAGTGTCTTCCTATAGTCCTATTAGATTCCCCATTGTCTGATTATGTTGAGCCAATTAAACAATCAGCATCCAGTTTTGTGTGAAGCTGCAAATCAAATCCAGGTAAAAAGTACTAACATGTCATTGACTTTTGCAGGAACTGAAAGATTCACGTGACAAATTGAGATGTTAAACCTGACTCTTCATCTCATGAAAAAAATAAGTGGGAGATTTTGTCTACCAAGGCACATAAAGCTTGTGGTTCTCATGTAAGTTCCCTATTTATATTCCTTTACTTTGCCCATCTTCCCTCTTGTCCCCTGTGCTGCCATCCCCATGCAATGAAGTAACAACTGTTAGTAATTCTCACTGAGGCATTTGGAGCCAGGTCAGCAGCTAAGCCCTGGCAGAGAGTAACTGTCACTGTCACGGATTCTGTCTGAAATCGGCATAGGACATGTCAACAGAAATGTTACCTGGGCATTTTGGATTGTTCCTTGCTGCATATTGTTTTACTGGACTTTAGTCAAAATTGAGATTGTTCCTCTCTGCCCTCTCAGACATTCTGGTTTCTATAAACATTTTCTTCCATTTGTCTCCTCCACCTTTTTCTTTCCCTTGTATTATACTCTCATATTTGTTTTCTCCCGTGGTCCCTTAGAGCTATCAGATCCCTCAGGTACTCTCTGCCACGCAGTGCTGAAAAAGAGCTCTACCTAAAGTAGCCTAGATAAGAAAAGAAAAATCTGCATTTTATAGTGTCCATTAATTGTCTCTTTTAATGTACTTTTGAAAGCTTTTTCCTTCTGCTTTTTATATAGATATACAGTCACTATTTCATAGAGTCCTTTTTCCCCTTTGCAGAGCCTTGGAGCACAACAGCCCTAATCCTATAAGTATCTATATATAAATTTACCGGTCACTATAGTGCTGCTTCTGACTTTATTTTCCAGTCCTCTTCAATTGCTCTGCCTTCTGACACCTGTGCATTGCCCAGATATGAGATAATCTTGATGTAGGAGAGTGGACCTAACCAACATGTCTGAAATGGTTTGGTAAACCCTAATTCCTAAATTATAACCCAGGTACAAGACAGCGAAAGGAAAAGAAAGGTGTAAACACTGCAAAATATATCCCAGGCCCTCAAGTGATGAATGAAATACTGAAGGAAAACAGCAGAGAACAAGAAAACAAAAATGTTATGCCCAGAAATCTAAAAATAAATAAATAGACAAATTATATCAACATAATAAAAATACCTTCCTGTGGTTTCTAGGATCTAACAACACTCCAGGTCCCTTAGCCAACAATTCATCAGCAGCTGTTAGGCATGGGTCAAAACTGCAAAGTATTGACATCTGAATTAGAAGCTTTTCTCACTTCAGAAATTAGAAGATACAACCATGCAGCAATAGAATATAATTCAAATGAAGGAAACACAGTGGAGCACTATTGTAATGCTCTGATCAGTGCGTGCTGGTTTGTGACACCAGTTAGCAGTTTAATAGAAATATCCTCTAAGGTCGGTGTAAAATCATAACTGATTTTTTAACACTGACACAAACTTGTATGGATTTGTGAATACTGTTAATTTGCTTAGCTGCTGAACTGGAATTGGAGATATAATGAGAATGAATGTGAGTAGTATCATTCACAAAACCAGTTGACAGTTCAAGAGAAACAGACCCAAGGAGAGCATAAACAGAGTCTTAAATATTATTAAAACAGTACATTGAGCCAGCCATGCCACTTGATTACTGTAACATTTGTAACCGTATGGGACAAGGACTTGACATGAAGAATGGAATGGCCTTTGCACAACGGACTATTGAAATTGAAAAATTGGCCAAGTATATGATGGGCAATTTGCCTTCCGTTGAAGCATCTTGCATTTGCCAAGCAGCGTGGAGAATATTGGACTCGACGGATCACTGGCTTAATGGAGTATGGCAGATCCTATGTTCCTATTAAAACTGACTGGTGGACGGCATTGTTTCAAACACAAACTTGGTATTAAAAGTAAATGTATATATTCTTCTGAGCTTCCCTATGTTAAAAAATTACAGGTCACCTGATTTCTGTTGAAACTTATTAATTTTATGTAGCCTGATTTTTTAGTGCTGCACTGATTTATGGATGACCTCAGAATAACAATAATTTATGATGAGACTGAGTAAGAAGAAAAATAGTGGTGATGGTGAATTATTTAATGTCACATTTCTAGCTTTCTTTGCTAGAACCAAGATCATGTGAGAGGAAGCTGGTTTTCTAAACTGCCACGTAAACAAGCAAGTAAGGTGTTAGGATTTGTGTAGCTGAGAAATGCAGTAGTCTTGTGACACAAGAACTTCTAGCTACAATGAAAGGGATAGTCTTGGGAAAGCAGAGGTACAATTCAGTGATCACTGCTTTTATCTTTCAGCAAGTATAATGCTACAAACCTACTTAGCTCACAGCCATAAAAGCTCTTATCAGAATCAACGCAAAAAAAAGAAATCAAAAACAGTTAAGCCTTTTTACAGGCAAAGGCAGGGCTGGGATGGATAAGTATCTCAGAATGACATGATTCTCCACTATCTTCTTTGAGGCAGGTCCACAGCCTTAGGAGAAGGGCAAGGCAGCGCATCTGGTGTGGTTGCCTGTCTGCCAGTTAGTGCTACAAAATCCTTCCACCTAAATTGGTCGTGGTCCTTGTTAGGTGTTCTACCTGCTTCTCCCCGCTCTGGTTTTAGAAAGTTATTATTGTAGAACCTTACCTCTTTGTCCAAATAACTTGTTTTCCAAGACCAGTTCTCTGCTGAA
>NW_009913359.1:11684-32948 GCF_000696875.1 Nestor notabilis
GTGACTACATGCAGTGACACAGCACCACACACCTGATCTGTGCATGTAATTTTTCAGGGCACAAGCTACAAAACTATCGCAGTAATAAATGCAAAGAGCCTTTAAAATCCATCTACCTGCAAGTCATTTACATCATAATTATTAAATTACTTCAGAGCTCAGGTGAACATCCTTCAGTGAGCGGTAATGGGAGCAGAGGAGGCTATCACACTGACTAACTTCTGGTTGTAATTTAAGTAATGAATTAAGAGTCTGTCTTCCTTGGTCTTTATATATCAATGGAGAAAAAGAGCACCTCTTCCAAACAGTGATTCTAAATACCCATGTTAGGGAATGTAACAAGAGTTTTCCAATTTAGCTAAGTCAAGTGGTGCATTGTAGTAAGGAAGGGGAAGCTCTAAAAGGAATTTAAAATCCTTGCTCTGACAGAGTATATAGCTTTATATTGCCAAGAAAATGGAGATTTGTTCTGACTCCTATCAGATTTGGATACTTCCTTGGGAGAAGGATGCGAAGAGACTATCAGTAGAGGATGTGAGGAAGATGAAAAAGAAACACATATCCTAGAGATGGTACATGAGATTACCATCTTCTGACAGAAAAGTCAGTGAAATGCTGATGGCATCTGCTTCAACATTTGCATGTGAGCAGGGTATCTGTCAGCTTCAGATACATGAAAGCTCAACAGCATTATGGCATGTCCTGGGATGGAATGTACCAAATTATTTTTTTTAATAGTGGAAGATCCAGAATGGTGTTGGCCATTTCTACCTAAATCTGATAATAAAAGGAAGCTTCCAATGATCAGTTTAGAAATTTAATTAAAATTCTGGCTTCATACTATTTTGTAAGCTCTTCATAGGACTTGAATACTCTTAAGTAGCAATTATTTCCATCAGACCACTCACATGCATTTTTTGTTGTTCCAGTACGTGGCTTCTTTCTAATATGAAATTACACAACATTTGCAAACTAAAACCATTTTCAAACACTTTCCCTCTTTTCTGGATATTTACAAACCTCAGTCTAGACTGCCAGTTACTGTTCTGTTGCTGTTCAGAACTGCAAAGACAATGTAGCTGGACGGCATTTAGACGAGCAGAAGAAAATCACCCTGTGATTTCACCTGAACATCATAGCATGTGGAGCCACTCCAATGATTTTAGCTTTCAAATGCCATTTTTTACTAAGAAAGTGCTTCTGTTGTCAGTGTTTGCGTAAGATAAATGAGAGTTTATGGAGATAACAAAGCACAGCTTTGTTTAATTGTGAGACTATCGTTTATGATGGTCAAGATTTATTCTCAATTCAGGCGCTAAAGAGGTATGTTTGAGTCTTGCCTGGAGAAATCTGCAGCAGGAAATCAGTTTTAAAGCCTATTAAAAATCTGGTTCTGCACAAAACTAGTTCCTGTGTGCTTGCCTGTTACAGGGAATGCATACTGAAAAGGGATCACACCTGCGTTTGTTGATGACTGACTTCTAAGTAAAATGCTCTGTTAAATACGGAATTACTGAAACAAATAGAAACTTTCTCTTGCTTTCTTTTCAGGATCTCAATTCATTTTTCTTTCATTTCCTGCCTTTTCTTTTTTTTTTTTTTTTTTTGTGCAGAAGTTAATTTTGGATTTAATTTTCCATCTTTTATCTAGCTTTGTACCAGATCCCAAGTACAAAGCTACTTCTCCTTTCTATTCAAAGCTTGCAGGGTTTTTCTTCCTCCGTCCTGGTAATACAACACTCAGCCAAAGGGTTTGTGAGGAGTGACATAAACGTGATGAGAGGGCATTGTTTTGCAAGGCCCATGAGCAAAGTACAAAAAGGAGACCTGAGTATATCTGAATTTTGTCCTTCTTAAAAGTGCTCTTTCACTTTAGGCCTTTCAATGCTGTGCAAGTACTAGCTTGGTAATGGAAATATTGCCATACAAACGCATGTTTAATGCTTAGAGTGTGCTCTTTTTTTTCAAAGAGCTTAAAGAAGATAAATAATTGCTATAGCATACCCACTACTCAAAATGATAAGCAAAATCTAAGTTCATAACAAGTTTAGGGCCAGATCATCTGCTTGACAGCAAAAGGCTTTTAAATGCAGTCATATCTAGCAGCTGTAAAGAGAAGACGATCACTTCTCTTTACAGCCAGAAAATACACTGAAAAGGCATAAGCTGTCACAAATAACAACTTCACTGTTATAGGACATGTAAGATTTTGGAAGAGGAGGAAAATGATGAGCAAAGAGGTATGGTGATGATAGAAAGTTAAGTCATTTCTGAAAATCTTGATATGAAAGTGGAGATCAGAAAGAAGTTTGTGGGTAATAAGCCAAGACAGTTGCTTGAAGAGGTTGCTTCTTAAACTGCCTGACCTGATGCCTTCTGCTTTCTGAATGCGTTTCTTTGGAGCATGGAGGTAAACAGAGTTACATTCCTTGATGCTGTATATGCTTTCAAACCCCTCCTGTTTGTTTCCCGAACATAGTTAAACCTAGGGTTTACTACAGCTTTCAGGTTGCAGGGATTTATGAGAAGCTTGCCCTCATCTGCACAGTTCTGTGCAGACAGGGAATACAAGGTCTCAAGGGCTTTCCTTTTTAGTAGAACAAAAACATTAGTTTTATGGGCTTTTAAGTAAAGCATTGGCAAAAAAGCAAAAAATGTTAGTTAATATAAAATATGCATAGATCTTTATGTCTGTGTGAGAAATTATTTCCGTTAATTTTCAAGGATAAAAAATAACTTTATCATACATTTAAGATCAGGAAAGGCTGGGGATAAGGCAAACAGAACATTCTGTGTGAGACCTGGTCTCAAATAACCAAAAGATTCATTTCTCATTCACTAATTCACAGCTAACGAAAACATATTTGGGTCATTGCCCAGCTCCTTTCGCCCTCAATTTGGATTAGCCATCTTGCTGCTGTATTAACAGCCACTGCTCTATTCCAGGGAATGCTTCTGGGTATACATTTTTGTACTGTGATCGCAATAACAGTAAATACAACTGGTCTTTCGGATTATAAAATACTGAGTGTGTACAGTTCACTCAGTGCTGGCTACCTTTTAGATGTATTTTCTCTTCTGCCATTTTAGACAGTGAGGTCAGTAGGCTGTCCACATGTGATGAGTTCCTTAATCAGGTTGTGTAAAATGCACATTATTATGCATCCATTACTAGTGTACAAAATAACTTATGAATTATGTATTCAACTTGCTCACATAGGAAACTATTCAATGACCAATTTAAGGTCACAATATAGTGTAGCTGGGGTTGATTATAGGATATTACATTTAAATGAAGATCTACTTTGCTAGAATAGACATCTCAGAAACCATAGAAATCTAAGACTAGGTATAACCCCAGGCATTAATTCCATTCTCTGGGATCAAATCTAGTAATTCTCACAGATATTTGTAGAGCCTGTTCTTAGGCATGTCCAGCAATACCGATTCCACAAATTCTGAAAATAGCCTATTTCACTTCTAAAATGTAATTAGAAAAGTATTCCTAATATTTAAGATGGATTTTTCCATTGCTATAAATAAAATAGATTAATTATTGCTCTGTTCTTGGTGCCATGGAGAATAAGCTGGTCACCATGCTTTTATGACTGCTGCTTCTTCTCTACCTGCCTGTAAAGGGGTAGACTGAATCGATTTCCAGAACTATTAGTCAGGCTTTTCAGAATTAGTATATTCACTTCTCCCCATTTCTGAGAAAAAGTGCTTGTTGGGAATTGCAGCTTTGCCTCATTATTCCTTCCTTTCTGTCACAAGTGTTAGTGACAGGCTGAAATAGTGTCAGTCGTCCTGATAATAAGAAATGCTTATTTCCTTGCCAGTGTAAAGTAAAATTACTAGTTGTTTTAAGATAATATTTGCCTCTAACCACACTTAGACAATGCACAGAATTTCTACCAAGAGGCTAAACTAATGCTTTAAACTCAGCTCCATGGGCTATTTATAGATACTCTGCTGGCTGGTGATAATGATCCTCCTCAGGCTTAAGTCACAGGCAGAATAATCCCCTGAATTCGAGACCTTTTATTAATCGTTCATGTATTTTTGCTCTGTGGGAGGACCTGCATGCTTGGATGCTATTAACAAAACACCTCAAACAGCGTACTGTATTTTTCCAAAGGAGTCTTACCTCAGAGAACAGGGACCTGTAGTACTTTGGCTCTTGCAAACATAATCCCAAGAAACTGCACAAGCAATGGCTTTTATCTTGATCAGAACCATCATTACTGTAGGCCACATGCCCACAGCTCTTACAGTCAAGAGTAGTTGCCCCAAACCATACAGTCAAGCAGCTGTGTTGTCTGAGGTGTTCAGCACTGTAGAATTATTTTCCTCTTACAGTTAATAAAATAATTATTTTCCTCTTCTTTTTTTTTATTTTCTATTTTTAATGATTGTGGACAGTAGAAAGCACTAATCAGATAATAGGAAGGATTGCTCATTATTCAGAAGAAATAGACACAGAACAAATGCTCCCTCATCTCTAATGTGCTTTTGGGAACAAAGAAGCAGGCAAACTGGAGCAGAGAGTCTTAGAGTCTTTACAAGGGAGGAACAATGAAGCTTTTGCTGTACAGCTTCTTTTACCAGCCCCATTTGAAGTCTCTTCTGTGATGTCCTTGCTAATGAAGTGGTGCAGGTCCTATATTGGTTCTTGGGTGTAGGAGAACAAATGGCAGAGGGAGCAGTCACTGCCTCCGCCTGCCACACCAGCACCCATTTGGATGCTGTGACTTCAGGCTTCTCTCTGGGCTTTGACACTACTGCTTCTCCTGGTGCAGTGGGACCAGGGGTCTCCTGAAGACATCAGTTTCCATGTCTTGCATATGTCTGACCCTCTATATTTCTTACAGAATCTGATGAAAAAAAAAAGGTAAAGAAAATAATTCTCTGCTGTTATTCCCCTAAGGAATGTGTAAGTTTCTAGGAGGAAAGGAACGTGCTTTGTACTGATTTATAGAAAGAACATGCATTCTTTTTTTCATGAGAATAGGTAAAAGAGGTATTTTCCCAAGTTATAAAAATAGTATTAATTTTATTTTCTTCACCAAATTTTACCCAGTTTTCTGCATATGCAATGAAAATTTTGAAGAAGATGGAAGCATTTGAAATATCATTGTCATTACAGATTCCCTACCAGCAATGCCACTCAGTGCTACTGAAAATTCAATGAGAAAGCAAATGGCAGATTATTCCCTCTCACTTTCCATGCTTCTAAACCTTGATGAGAGTTACAGGTGAGAAGTAATGACGTAATGAAGTCAGTAAAGACAAGTCTTACAACGCTTTGAAGATTTAGAAGGGTCAAAACTTTGTTAGAGGATCAGGTCCTTCACTAAAAGTAGGAAATAAAGTACATTTAATATATTGTCTAGAGGCTGAACATCCCAAAACCAAACACATGTATGGAACACCAAATCACAAAATGGAGAACGAAATACCTTGCAAGGTACTCACATCGCACAGGGGAAGCTGCTAGAGGTTGTCAGATAATACTGTGAAGTGTTAATGCTACAAGAACAGAAAACGCAGTAGGAAATAGAGACACTGATCATGAAATTCTCATGTTACTTAGCCTGCCTTGTGAGGGACTGTCTTCTCAGCAGAACGAGCCTCTGCAAGTACAGAAAGAACTTTGTCAAATGGTCTTACCTTTCCATCAGAGTGCAGCTGGTTGGGCCAGAGAGGCTTTAATGGCATCAGCAATGTGTGCCTCCTGGTGTTTGTGATTTTCTCCAGTTGTGAACATTCCAAATTCTGTTATCAGACAATTCACTGTTGGCAGTATATTTCTTGCACCAATAGCCACTAAAATGCAGCCCCATTCAGGAAAACATGTTTAAAATTAATTTGTAATAGACCATGCCTCCCATACAAGAACTGATAAAAAGCTCCCATGAGATTCCTTTAAAGAAACATCTTACTAAGGGACCTGAGGAGAAATCTCTTTGGGAAAACTCCTTAAAATTGCATTTCAAATTAGAACGTTGTACTACCAGATAAAAAGACAAAGATAAAAGTTCTGTTTGTCAGATTTGCTGATAGGAAGAGTACCTACTGAAATTTCTTTATAGTCTCCCACAGAAGTTGAGCATACACGTATTCCAAATGTTGAAGGAACAAATGTTATTCTACTGCAGCATTTCAAGCAACAGGAAGCCAGAAAAAGAAATTGCTCAAAGCATGGCTGTGTGCATGATGTGAACTAACTCTCAGAAGAACAAGTGCAGACTGCCAAGTGAGGAACTGCCAAATGAAGCTCTGAGGGTATCAGCGTAGCTTTAGTTCAGTCTATCTGTGTGCATACACCATGATCCATCTTTTCATCAGGAAGCTTTACACTGTTTTCTATCCCGTGAAGTGGGGAAGAGTCCAGGCTGTAAATTGGGGTGTTTTCTAGGAACCCTACTACAGAGCTTGAAGTGAGGGACTGCAGGGCTGCCATAGGCAGGCTTGGAGGCAGATGGAGGTCGTTCAGGTGCTCTGGGGTGACAGCGCATAACCCTCCCAGCTAGTAATGTGACCTTAGCAACCACCTCTGTGGAACCGTCAAGCTCACTGAAATTTAGCTCAGTTTCTGTATGAAAAGCAGAAGGTCCATCTACAACACAAAGAATAATTCCTGGAGGATTTTAAGCCTTTAGGCCACAGGATGGAAAGACAAAGAGGAATTTCCAAAGAAGAAGATATCTTGATTTTTTTTTTTTAAATACCAAACAGCAACATTTTCCCTGTGGTCTACTATGAACAACAGCAAAACAAAATTCTCCCAGCAAAGAACCCCATTACGTTACACATGAGCTATGTTAGCAGTTCAGTAGAATTAGAGATGGTTGACAATGGCCTTTTCTGATAAGAGCTGTTTAATATTCTTAACATAGTGCTACTGTTAGTCTTTGAAGTAGCACTCACCCGCACAGACGTGTGCACAAATGTGTGTGTGCATGTTTACCTGAAATAAACACACTTTCTCTTGGTTTAATTATGCTTCCTGCAGCATGGAAGATGTTATTTCCAACGGGAATGACATTTAAGAATAGAGAACAGGAAGAGTATTTAGAATAACTCAGCAATGGATACTGACAGTGTTTGAGTAGCTGATCTGCTGCAAATAGTTTGTATAGACTACACAGTGTAGCAGTATACAGATCTGTCTGTCAGTGGACCAGATGCTTATGCTGAGAAATTCATGTTACAAAATAAAACCCCCCAACATATTTGTAACCATGCTTGCTGTATCCATGTTAGTTTCTTGAGACTGCCACTGGTAAATATGAAAAGGAATCACATAACTAGCTGCCTTATTTGATTTCAAAGAACTAAGCTAGGAGCAATACACTGAACACAAAACACATTATTTGGTCACAGTTTTGCAAAGCATCTGCAAAATGAGTACATAAATAAAAACCTGGAGATTTTGTTACATTTCTTCAAATGAGCCTACGAAACAACACTTGGCACAGAACTCCTTTTAAGAGAATTAATGACATAATCTCTCTGTGTTTACTTCTTCAGAACAATTACTTGAGGCAGGAAATCTTTAGATAAAAACCTGTAATGACGCTAAGACTCCTATCTAACCTCCTTCCCGAAAACATTACAGTTAATGATGACAAATTCTTTCCTTTTGTATCATAATAAAATTCAGTCTTTGTATGTGGTTCAATAAGAACAATAAATGATTTGGCCTCCTTCTTCTGTTTTTAAATTTAAACTAGTAATTAACTTATGAGAAGTCTGAAAAGGTGAAAAATTTTTTTCTTCTTCTGTTGCTGTAGATTTTATTTGTTCTGAACTTGCAATAACTAACATCAATTTTTTAAAAAAGCCATCAAATTCAGAAGTTCTGGGGTACAGTAAATGAGGGACTCTGCATGTGCTTTTCTCTCTCGTAGGCTGCAGAGAAAATAAGATGAACCTACAGGATGCAGTCAGGAAAAGCAGGCCAGGTTAGAAGGAGAAAATGCTACAGATGGAAGAAAAACTACTGAAGTTTCATAGTAGGTAAAACTACTACTGCAATAAAGAAGATATGACACTCCTAAAGGCATGATAAAAAGCTTTCCTGGAGCTAGCCATGCACCCCAAAGCAGTGAGTTCCTGCTAGCAGAAAGCCCCTCTCCGTAGCACCCAGGCTGCCATTGTCCACTGTCACCAGCTGAGCTCCAAGGCCCTGCAAACACTTGTGTCTATGCTGGCTGCTGTGCCTTGTGGGCTGGAGGGGTGTGTGACCCTGGGAAATGCAGGAAAAGCTATGACAGAAAATTACAAACCATTAAAGAGGAAGAAAAGCAAATTCTGCCAGTTAAACCATTTCGTGCATTGCTGTCAAATTTAGACAGCATGTAAGTATTCTGGTAGGAGAGCTCATTTCTAGATAGAGTATCTGAGAGCCACATGCTGTTTGGAAGCACAATAATGTCAGCTGATCTGTTTACTTACTGATACTGCAGGAAATAATGTGAGTTTATCACAGTTATGCAGAAAAATAACTTTGGCTAGTTCTAATTATATCTGCTGAGAAGAGTCACAGTTTCTCAGGAGAAATTGTGGTGGTAGGAATTATGCATACAAGTAAGGATTCCAGTGTCATTCTTCAACTTAAACATAATGATTTTGCACCGAAGTCTGCAATAAGTACTATCAATAATGTTAGTGACAATGAGTCCTCTACTACTTAGGGTATTTGCACAAATCTTTTTCCCTTTAAACTACCCATCATTAGGAACATTTATGTAGAGAAGGCTTTGGAAAATGCTGGTGCACTATGATGATAACATGTACTCCTGAGTGGATGATACTGTGGTTTAAATCCCAACAGTAATTTAAGCATTTCCTATACTAAAGCTGTGATCTGACAATCATTACTGGAGAGGAGGTGGTGGTTTAAGACACCGCTATCCACAACTGCTTATCTTCCAGATATTACCCCACCAGTTCAACTAGTGGAACAAATGACCAGAGTGCTCCTCATCAACAGCATTGCAGAAGTAAGCCCATCTAGTTGGAACTTGCAGTAACTCATCTGATTTTACACTTAAGTAGGTGAGGAGAGCTCATATAGTCTGTTCCCTGGGTGAACTGTAGGGATGTGACTGCTGCAGGCAGCAGCTGCTGACAAGCTGGAGAGACCTTCCGCATGGATCATCTGATGGTCACCAAACGCAGCAGCTGGCAGACTGAAATCAATAATGGTTGCTATAAAGACTCCTTATCAGTCTGGATAAAGACAGAGACTCTACAGAAGCAGCATCTTAAATGCTTGAAAAGCACAAAGCTGACATTTGAGGCAATGTAGGTCTACCAATACTGGGATTATGAAAGCTCTTACTGAAACGGTCAATGAAATCATGCAAAATATTTCATCTGAGTATGCCATTTAGCATGGCACATGCAAAGGAAAAAGAAGTGTGCACGTTTAATTCAATATTGCATGTCTTTTTCTTTTACGGGAACTGGGTAACAGGAAGGCATTGACAAAGTTGTTATAAGGTCATCAGGAACTTGTTAGCTGAACAGAAGGTTGTGATAGTCATTTTGTTACTGGAACTGAGCCAGGAGGGCTCAGGAAAAGCTTTCACAGCTCAGAGAATTCCTCATACTTTCTTACAGGTCCAACACAATGTACAAGAATATGTGACAATCTCTAGAAGTACTTGCTGGAGCTTTCTACTTTCCGAGTTTAAAATACACAGGACTGCAGTTCAGGCAAGAAAAACAAACCAGCACACACAAGAATGGACTCTCTTGCCTGTGTCTGAAACACAGACAAAGCACGCACCCCCAACAAATACCCCCTCACACCTCCAACACCCCAACAGTGGCCCTTCTGAGTGTACTGAATTTTGCTGTTACCTACAGATGTTATCAGCTTTTATTACCTCCTTCTCATACTTGAAAGTAAACATGATGCTTCTAAATTTCAGCTGTCAGATAACTGTCCTAAGCAGGCAGAAAGAAAACACCTTTCCAAGAAACAAACACCTGAAGAAGTAATCATTGCTCTAAACCGTAGGAGCTTTGTTCTAAAGTAATGTTCCATCCCTGTGTGGTTTTCTATCCTGTTTGGAAGCATGGCTGCCTCCTGCTTTCCTCACGTCACAGAGACAGGGCTGGGCTGAGGCAAAGTTGACCGTTAGAGAAGATTGGGAAGCGGCCAAGAAGCTGGATATCCATCTGCTTGCAGTGATTAGGTATCAACTGTGAGATCAAGGTCTGGAGTGCATGTGTGTGCTCACACCAGCTATGTACCAAGCACAGCCTTTTGGGGAAGGAAACTGGAGTATTTTTCTCTGAAATCAATACAAACTATTAAAAGAGCTGATTAAAACAGTGTCAACTCTAGGAATTTGGTGCTTAAATGGTGCTCCCTGCTCAGCAGTCTGCTGCATCACTGTCAGGCTATTATTTGCTTTCAGAGGATATGTCTGTGGGTGACAGTGACCAAGAGAAATACATCTTGGGGACTCTGTTGTATCAGGAGCTGCAACAGGGCTGCTCCCTGCCAGCAGGAGCTGACTCTGGACTCCAAAGATATTAGTTCTAGATTGAAATACTAAGTTGGCATCTACAATGAGGTAGACCAGAAGAGAGTAGGTTTGCTTTTTTGTGGAAGTGCTAGTGCTAAAGTCAGCAGTTATTTTTGCTGACTGCAAAAGCAATGCCTATCATGGTCAAAGACAAAGGAATACTGTCAATTTAGCAGAAGCCCAGTGTCTAAAGAATTTCAAGTCATACTTGTAAAATCTGGTAAGAGGAGAGCTGTTTATATCACACAGTGAATACTTAAAAGAGTTTCTAAAGTAAGTTTGATTTTCAGTTTCTCTACTTCCCTGTCCCTGGTACAGACAAATTTAAAAATAATAATAATAGTAATAATAATAATAAACCAACTCTGTACATGTTTCAAATTAAAAACCTAAAAACCTTCAGTGTTCCCTAAAACCTCATGTCACATCTTGTCTTCTGTCAGCATCTCTAAGGGAAGTTTCCTTCAGGAACTCACCAAAGAAACATACAGCAATTAGGAAACAAATCTGTAGATTTTTGAACAGTTTTCTACCAATTTTTAACTCATGGTCAATCTGGTATTAGCTGGCACTGAAAAGCTTAGGTTTGTTTCAGTAACTCACAAAATAGTAAAAGGTTGCATTTCTTTAGCTAACTATTTGGCATCTTTGGGAAAATGTGTTAATGTCTGTGACACTGCTGTCACATTTGCCATCGTGCAGTGTCATCTAAAGCACATAAAAAAATATCTCTGGGAAGAATAGTATGATTTACTTCTACACATGGCCAGGTAGATGTGTTCATGAGAACTCACAAATGTTTCTGGACAATGCTTGAGAAAGAGGAAGGCCTAAAGACAGGTGAAAGAAAACAGCTCGCAGACCATGCACCCTTTACAAACTATCTGTCTCGATGCTGTGCCATGTTCAGAAAACATTCTGCATGCTGCATGGGAAAAAACCACACAGGTTTCCTGAAAAGGCACTTCAAGTAACACTTTCCAAAGTGTTACTGACTCTTTCCTTTCTTAAAAGGAAGCTTTCTGGCCAACATGGGGAGGAGAGAAGGTTATAATAAGTCTGTAGACAAACCCGTCTTTCCTGTGCACATGTTGAGCCTGGGCAGCAGCCTAACCACAGGCTGAAAAGGAAATCGTGCAGTTCCTTCTGCAAGAAGATAGGCAGCGCTTCCCTGTCATCTGCCTTGAACCGGAACTCAGGCACTGTTCCTGCCCCACCAGGCTCAGAGAGTGGGAAATGTGGTAATGTTGGGACTGCTGGAGAGAGCCCAATTCAAGCAGATCAGTTGTGCTGTCTTTTGCTCTCTCAAATAATTTCAGTGGGTTTTCAGTTGAAGTTTGGTTTATGTCCTTCCAGTGCTACAGAATGAGCTTGTGGTGAGAGATGTTCCCCTTCGCCCCGAGCTGAATCTGCTGTCATAACAGGGTTAAAGCCATTTTCACCATTGCCATAAGAAGCATCCAGCATTTGAGGTAACAGCTTTTGAAACAGCACAGAAATGGTTAACAGTTTTGTCAATCATTAAACCATTCAAAAGACAGTTTTGTCTTTTTAACACTGACAGCTTAAATAACTTTCACCTTTAGTTCAAGGATACTTGCTGGTGTATAACTCTTTTCAAGGATGGTTTAGGACCTTCAGGTAGATGGAAAGGACACAGTGTGCAAACCGAAAATGTTAAGCTATCATTTTCCACCTACACATGGGGGGGGGGGGGGGGAGGGCAGGGAATGAAGAGAGCTGGTTTTTTTAAAGGCAAATCTCAACTCAGTCTTGCACAGTGTCAAACAGAAGAATAATGTCGTCAGTACAAGCATGGAAGCTGCATAGTGTAACAAATGCAAATGTGCTAAATTGCTTGTTTACAGATTACTTACTGCTTGTAAATATAATTTGTGAAGTATTGATTCAGTAAAATAATCAAAATCATATGTCTCCAAGGTTGTGATCTACATATTAACAATGACAATCAGATTATTGCTAAGGGTTACCACTGGCCAGTATTCATCATATTTTATCACCAATAACAATACATTTTTTGTACTGCTCTGTGCGATACCCAGGCTAAGAAGGATCTGCAATGATCACACTGTGAATGTGTCAGCAATATTTCGTCTGGTCTTCACGAATATCATGGTCAAAAGTTGTCAGTAATCTCACCAAGAACAGTGCTTGCATGTGCTGCTCTGCTCTCTCAGTGTGATCCTGCTGTGTCAGTCTCTGAGGTGAGGGCTTGGGAGCTCTTCATGGGCCAGAACTCCATCGCCAGTCCTGACTCCTCATTGCTTAATTCCCTGAATGCAGCAAGTCTCGAAGTGGTTCCTCTTCTATTTCTCCTGATGCTTGTCATTTGAGTAATGTTTTAAAAGTCACCTTGCTCATTCTTAAATGTTGTAAGCTCTGCAGATAAGGCACAGTATCTTTCCGATACAACAAGATAGCCTTTACGTGTGTAAGTATTCATAGTGAATTAACACATCATTCTTACAGTTTTGTCAGTGTTTCACCTATATTTTTCCCATTTATCCTGGAAGACTCTCAGAAGACCTGGAAGATGCCTATAGAGCAGTTACTTCACCCACTCATAGGACCAGGCACTGCTCCAGCTGAGACTGGTCACCTCTGTAATCTTGTAGCAATACTACACAAGCACCTAACCCCAAAACACTGGAAACAGACAACATTATAGATGTATGATGTGTCATAGGACACAGTGATGTGACACATGACCATGTGTCATGTCAAAGGCATGAGCATTTCAAGTGCTGAACATAGCTGAGTTACAAAGTAATTTGTTGCACAGTCAACTATCAGTGTCTCCTGTGTAAATGGTTTTCCATTAATACAATTTTGAGAGCCTTTGGCTTGATTTTTTGTGCCACAGTTATTGCCTTTACCTACCTTTTTTCTCCTTCCAGTATATGTTTGGTTTTTCCCACTCTTTCTCTTATTTATTTCTTTATCTCTTCTTGATTTATTTTATTTCTTTATTATTCTCTAAATAATTTGCCTAAAAAATGCATGTAAGTGTGATTACTTCCTCAGCTTAAAATCCATATTATATATGTTCACGAAGAATTCACTGTTCGATTCCCCCACCCTTTCTTCTTTACCCAAGAAAAGAACAACTAATGAAAGGAATAACTCCCTCACCCTGCAAAGACTCAGGAGATTTTCTCCAACAAAAACGCTAGAGGAGGTTAAAATAAATGTAGGTGGGTATTTCTAATTACAAAGGGCTTATTGTACAGAACTAGTATTAAACATGGGGTGATATCCTGCAAATGTCTTTATACACCCAAACATCAAGTCTGTGGGAATTTCCAAAGTGCAAAGAACACAGAATCTAAGCCAGAATTATTTGTAAACATGGGAATAGATGAGATTTACATAACAGGCTACTGCAGATTTATGAATCCAGGAAAGGAAATAATTAGAAAGGAAATTAAAGTCAAAAATAGTCATGAGCCACCAAAAAGACTGTGCTTTCACCTCATTCTCTGGCACCAGTGTTACACCCACTTGCTGTGTGCCAGTTCATTCTTCTAGATAACTAGTAGGGCCAGGAATGGGGTCTCCAGTTTAAAAAAGAAACTTTACTTGGTAAATACTTCTCATTGTATGTTCAAAATACGTTTTAGATTGCCTAGACAAAAGGCTTATAGAATCTGCCTACACATCCAGCAGGAAAAAGTGTTCTAATAGTGTGTTTCAGTACAATGCACTTCTTTTGAAAGCAGGAATAACTAAGAATAACAGAAATTAGGAACGAAGACTAAAGCTAACCTACCATCTAATGACATTTATTACCAACAGAACACCATAAAATGTACTCTGGGAAATATAAGATGTGAACGCTGAAAGAACGGATGCAACTGCATCTAGTTATCCTACAGACAATTATTCATAGGGCTATAAAATCCAGTATAAATTGATAACACAACTAGACAGAAATAAAATGGGGAGAAACAATCAAGATGCAGCTCCATGGGGCTGGATATTGCTGTTACCTGTGGTACACATGGTGGCCCTGTGGCCAGCTCAGGGAGCAGGGAGGATTCCTGGGGTCTTTTGGGGCTTTCATATATGCATCTGAAGCCAGGCACAGGTTTTTAACAGATTGTAGGAAAACACAACAGGCTAAAGGAAGTCTCTGGGACCATAACAACAGCAATAACTTCCTTAATAGCAGCAATTTCCTTGAGGCAGTTATAATGCATACCAAAAAAAAAAAATCATACTGAAAAAGGAAGCAGAATCACAGTTAAGCTTCATGTGTGCACGTCTAGTGAGTGAGGTGGGGGACAGGTGAGAAAGGTGGGCTTTAAAATACCAAGTGAAGGATTTTGTGAAAAAACATGTGCAGGTGCAACATAAGGATAATCAAGTGTGTCTTAGTAATTGTCAAAATACAGCAATAGGATATCATGGGATCCCTACCTGTTTGCCTGTTTTGCCTGTCATTTTCTGAAATTAAAAGTAACAATTTTTCATGGAAATAGGATTTTTAGTGCTGTCTGAAACCAGTTTTCATAGATGAATTTTAACAAGCTGTTGGTAAAAGCTTTTGGCTTCAACATGCTAAACCCTGGGCTGGCTGAAATCAGCATTCATTTTGTGTGGATTGATGCCTGCTTCCTCACAGGATCATCTGTATGCAAGAGGTTCGAATGAGAGGCACAGGATCTTTCCTGTGAATTTGGCTAAACAGCACATGTTATCAAATGCAGATTTTATTATCAGTGTTAGTTTACTGCCCCGGGTTCAGCTGTAACAGTTATTTTTCTCCTTCCTATTAGCTGGTGCAGTGCTGTGTTTTGGCTTTGGTCTTAGAACAATGCTAACACACCAATGTTTTTAGTTGTTGTTAAGTAATGCTTACCCCAATCAAGGACTTTTCAGTCTCATGCTCTGTCAGTGAGAAGGGGCACAACAAGCCAGGAGGAAGTAGAGACAGGACCTAAACCAAACTAGCCAGGGGGAATTCCATACCACAGCGCATCATTACAAGTATAGAAAGGGGGGGAGTTACCCAGAAGGGCCAGATCGCTGCTTGGGTCAGGCTGGGGATTGGTCAGTGGGCGGTGAGCAGTTGTATTGTGCATCACTTGTGTTTTCTGAGCTTTTATTTCTTCTCTTGTTGTTTCCTATTAGTATTAGTATTCTTTCTATTATAATTATGTTTTACTCTATTTTAGTTAATAAATTGTTCTTATCTCAACCCATGGGGTTTACATTCTTTCCATTCTCCTCCCCATCCCACCCAGAGGGGGGGAAGGCAAGGGGTAAGCAAATGGCTACATGGTGCTGAGTTACCAGCTGGGTCTAAACCACAACATTTACAATCAGACTGATTAATCATATCAGAAGGAAAAGGTTCATAAAAATGATTGTCTGAAGAAACGAAAATAAAAACTAACATGTTTTGTTAGTAATTCTCACACCATTCTAACTGCTGATCAAAGGGAAAACTGTATTGTTTAATTTAGAGGAATATGACAGCACATTCTTTATCTAGGATAAATTATATTTTCCTTTAGATTTTATTTAGGGATTTAATGAAGAATAGCTTGATCCTTCTACATTTTCCCTATATTCACATAAGATCTGGGTGCACAGACCCAGGCACCAATAAACTACTCTCAGAGCAAGGAGGATTTCTTCCAGCTCAGGAGGAACCTGTTAGAAATCAGTTTTTTGGGTACACCATGAGATGGACAACTTCGTTGAAAGACTGACAACCTTCAGTGAAGCTCCTTGAATAAGTATGCTTTGGAAGCAAAAAAGACACTGTGAGTACTGAAAGGTCAAATATGGGATAAATTAGTTCTATAATTGATAACAAGTGACTTCCAGCTCTAGCAATTATGTACTTAATACAAATAATTAATATTTGTTTATTTTCTGACCTGAGTGTCTGTGATTTTATCCTCAGATGAAAAGAACCAAAGAATTTAAGATTTTGCCCCTAAGCTAAAGGATGTGGGTGTTTCTGACCCACTGGTGACTTTTTTGCAGTGTTGCAAATATTTTGCATGAGGAGTATTATATTTATTAACGTCTAAGTTCAGTGGGGTTTTTTATGTAATCTAAGAATTAACTCTCATAGTAAACACTGATGTTATTTAGAGAAAGGGTAAACCAGTAAGTACTTCCATTTATACACTCACAGTTCCAACATCTTCAAAGTACTCACTAAAGCACAGCTGAAGGTAGAATTTAGTTTCATAATACAGAGAGCAGTAGTAACATGCTTTTTTCTATTTACTTGCAATCATTTTTTCAGAGCTGGGAGAAGGAGGGAATTTCTAAATACTGAGCTGATTACCACTCTGCTCTTGGTCCACCAGAGCCAGAGTCCAGATTCAGGTGCAAGACTTTGGTGCCTGCACTCTGCAGCCTCCTGTGAGACCAAACACAGCACCAGGAAAACAATTCCCCAATGATACTGTTAGAGAGCTCCCTGCAAGGGGATTGCCCAACAAGGACTTCCCCATCTGACAAAGTCTATAAAGGGGCTTTTCACGGTTTTCTGGTTAAATGAATTGTTTCATAAAGTAACTCATGCTGATGAATCAGCTTCTAACTCTGCGATGGTGAATGCCTGATTCTGCTTACTCGGGCTGGTGGGGGGGCTCTCGCAGGAATCTGGTTGCTCTAGGGGATGCAGATGGAGACGGGGCAAGGACAGGGGCAGCAGGAGGAAGGGAAGGCTCAGGGCTCTGCAGTTCTGTCTGCAGCTGGGTCCCTGCCCGCTCTCACACTGCTTGGGGTGGGGGTCCCAGATCACTGCAAAAGGACGTTGCGGGCTGAGAAAGAAACAAGATCCTTGCTACTTAAGTGATTGCATATGGCAGTTCAGTAAGAAGTTGTTGGCTTAATTGCAAGAAGAAAACAATTGTTGGAAAGGGAGGCTTTCTGCCACATTACTGAAGGAGCAGCACCGGTGTGACCAAGCCTGATTCTTAGAGGGATCATGCCTGTGAGTATCCAGGTAATATCAGCAGTGACTGCTCCATTCCCCTAGAAAATGCCAGGAGTACCCAGGTGCCCTAGCAAGGTAAATAGTGTAAGTCTGAGAAATGAGAATGAGTGTTCCCAGACACATTTTTGCTTCTGTTAAATAGTGTCATGTACCCATCGGCTTATGGTTCTGTATAAATAAACTCTGTGAGCCTCAGCATTGGCTTGACTTTTACACTCGGGTGGCATCAACCAAAGATAAAGCATATGAATTAGAAGACTGAGGAGCTTCTAGAACAATGTTTGGAGAAGTATCTTCCACTGCAAAATGGAAAAGGTATAAATAATTAAAAGATGGTGCTTTACTCAACTAATCCTCTTTCTTTACAAAGAAAGTCTTGGACGTTTAGCCATAAAAATAAACATGCTGAGGCAAATGGGAATGCCACCTGATGTAAAATAATATAAAGCATAGAGGATGGGGTTATAATTTTCCTTAACTTGAAAGTTATATGATAAGGCAACGTTTATAAAATATCTCTTCAATTCCCATGCTAATAAATAAAGATGCAACATCAGATGCTGCAAAGAATTAAGGATGAACTATCCTCTGTTTTCTAGACCATGAGAAAAATTTGGGCAAGCTTGAAAAAATTATACCCCAGGGACAAGTTTCAAGCTGTTTGTGCTCCATGTGTGTATACATAACACCATCAGAAGCTGCCAATTTCACACCAAAAATCAAATGAGCCTCCAGTACGTTAGAGTGTGCACAGGACTAAAAGACCCCCCTGACTTAATTCCCCTTCCCTGAAATGTGAATCTGATATGACAGTCATTACGTTAATCTATTTTATCATATCTTGAAGTTGTGATTATTTCTGTATCCTTTTAAAAGTAATTTCTATAAATAAATCTCAAATGTCAGATATATTTTGTTGTCTGGCATCAGTGTACAGAAGGAAATAGTGAAAGAAGCAAGCCGGCATCGTTATGTATGGGGAATAAAATGAAGGAAATCTCCTTTTAAAAGAGAGAGAAGGAAATGAAAGCGGGGGGAAACATCAGGAGCTAATTTGTGGACACTCCCCCAAAAGGTCATGGAAGGCAATGGAAGGAATGAAACTGGTGATGGAAATGAGCAGCACTGAGAAACATCCCAAAAAACGTAATCTTCAAGAAAGCAGCAGGCAGTCAGGCAGGGGTGCTGTGAGAATCCACAAACCTCATGTCAGCACTAACCTACAGCAGCCTTCAGCTCCGCTCCCCATCCCACACATGCAACACACCTATATCCAACGGATTGCACTCACAGGGTCAGAGACTTCAATGTAATGGCAAGTGCCTACCTCACAAAAGCAAAGCCAGCACCCAAGGCTTTCCACAGCTCATGGCTGTGGGCTGTGACTTGCTGCAGTTGTTCAGGTCCTGCAAGGTCCTGCGCCTCAGTAAGAGCCTGAGAGGACCGAATTTGTTTAGACTGAGACGGATCATGATGACAGAACAACGGAATGTATACAAATCTAAAAATGATATAAAACTGTTGCTGCTATTTGCTAAAATTACTCTTTGTTATCCATTATGGAAATAGTTCTTATCATTGTTATGTTAGCAGAGAAAAGGACAAAAGACATTTAAATCCACAATGCCACTCGCTGTGCTAAGATGAAGAATGCTGTTAGATTGCGTGCTACAAATACACACATGTACCAATTTTTCATATAAACACAGTGGCATGTTGGACTTGAGGTGGCCTTTATTTAAAAATATTGCATGGGATAACTTCTGTTCTTGATTTTATCTATCTGTTGCACAAGTAGACTCAAAGCCTCTGCATTTCTCCCCACTCCTGGAATTGTGATAATACCCAGAATTTCAGATACCCTGGCTTTTCTATTTCAACCCTGGTAACTTTAAATTGTGGTATCACACTGAGAACAGAAACCATTTCTCCCTCTGCTTTATTTTGGTTGCTCTGGGACACATTCTGCCCTGTAATTGATAGAGTTTAAAAATAAATCTAGTTTGGCCTTTTCAAACATAAAAATATTTTCTTGAGAAGAAAGTGCATATTTCTTTTACAGAGAAGGTAAATATTAGTGCCCTTTATGAAACAAACAGGTTCGAAGTCACAGAGGGGAAAATATTTTTCCTTGCATTAACTCCGTATTTCAGTTTCCTAGCCAGGACTGTATCAGCATTAAAGCTTTTCTTTCCATTTCTTAATGGCCCCCATTCCCCAAGCTCTAGGGCTAGATTTGAGCTAAAATTTCTTCATGTGACTTAGCTGCATGGTCCTCAATAAAGCCTCCAGGCACCATGGGGATAAAAACATTTGGAAGAGCCTCCTGAGGCCCTGAGCATCCATCCCCTTGGTGCAGCAGGTCAGAGCATTGCTGGAGTGCATGGCTCCAGCAACAGCAGGGAATGAGGTGGAAGGAGGGGCTTCGATATGAAAACCAGAAGTATTTAAACAATATTTTTCTTACTACGCTTAGTATGATGAGAATGTAATAAAAAACCACAAAGGATAAACCTTGTTAGATAATACTTGCTTTGATGGTAGTTCATCTGCTGGGTGGAGGATGCCTGAAGCTGTTCTGAGCGCAGCACTACCCAGGCATGATGCTCAGGCAGCTGGGGTGCAGCTGGGGCAAGGGTTTGCCCCTGTTTGCAGTGCTGCAGATGATGATGCTGCCTGAGGGATAAATCTGCTGGTGCCTTTCTGCCCCAGGCTAAGAGCTCTCACCAGGTGCCCAGGGGCATCCGTGCCCTGATGAAGAGGACAGGATCATGATCATGGTTTGCTGCTTCGGCTGAAAGTTGGCTCTTCAGGGAAAACTGTGTGGTCTGCTTCAGCCAACGTGGAGCAAGAGGTGAGAACACAAGGCTCGTGGAGAGCAGCCACAAGCCCTCTGCCCAGCTGGGCTCAGTTTCACTTTGGTTCAAGTGAATCCACACAGCCCATAAACAGGTCTGTCAGGCCACTGACAGCAGGATCCTGGCTTAGGGGTTCTGTGTTTCCACTCAAAAGGATTTATTTTGCAAGTGCAAAGCAGTACAATCAGCCTTCTAATCCAGGTGTCCAAGGCTGGGTACCCCTTGCCCTGCTGCTGGCTGAGCCTTGGGAGACCCAGCAACAGCCTCCAGAGGCCTTGGGGTATTGAGGGCACAGATCTCAGCACTGGTCCTGACAGCACCTCATGGGAAGAGGTACACACACATGCACACACATCCAGCTACGGTTTTGGTTTCCTCTCATACGCTACTGAAGTCTGTAGGATGCAAGCCTGGGTGATTTTGAAGTAATCTATGTGTTCACCATGTTCCTCTACATCTGACAGTCAAGTCATGGCCACACATGCCTTCAAAGCTGCCTGACAATTAGCTTTGTATCAGCCTGTCTTTTGGGGACGAGTTCTGTTCACCTGCTTTGGAGGGAGTAACAACAGGCGGAAAAGCAAACAGCCAGAACACAGAATTACCCAGCGCCTTGGTAAACAAAGTACTTCAGTGCCTCCCAGTTAAAAAGTTATCCAACTGTGTGCAAAAGGAAAAGCGCTGTGGATTGACAGGCACACAGTCCTTCAGCTGTACGGCCCAGGCCGGGTGACAAGCGGCTGGACGGCGATGGATGAGGCAGCGAAGGCCGGCAGTGTTTCTCCTCACAGATCGCTTCAGACACGGTTGTGATGGACGACGGCGTCTGTTGCGGGTCCATCGAAGAGACTGAAGTTTGGGGGCTGCGCTGCCC
>NW_009913360.1:0-4898 GCF_000696875.1 Nestor notabilis
TTAACATGGAGTAAGTGGGCTGCACTAATTACACGAGCTTGAACAGGAAATCTCAGTCATCCAGGAATTCTAGAAGTCATCATAGACTGGCCAGAGGGCAAAGATTTTGGGATGTCACCAGAAGAGGAGGGGATGGCCCCACCATTTAATGAACTGCCAGAGAGTGAAAAGCAATATGCCTTGTTCACTGATGGGTCCTGATGTATTGTGGGAAAGCCTTGGAGATGGAAGGCAGCTGTGTGGCGTCTCCTGAGACAAGTTGCAGACACTGCTGAAGGAGAGGGTGAATCGAGTCAGTTTGCAGAGGTGAAAGCCATCCAGCTGGCCTTGGACATTGCTGAACGAGAAAAATAGCCAGCACTTCATCTCTATACTGACTCATGGATGGTGGCAAATGCCCTGTGGGGGTGGTTGCAGCAATGGAAGCAGAGCAACTGGCAACTCAGAGGCAAACCCATCTGGGCAGCTGCACTGTGGCAAGAGATCGCTGCTCAGGTCGGGCTGGGTGTTGGTCAGCGGGTGATGAGCAATTATATCCTCTCCCCTTGTTATTTCCCTTATCATTATTATTGGTACAAGTAGTGGTTGTATTATACCATAGTTACTGGACTGCTGTTATCTCAACCTGTGGGAGTCACATTTCTCCCATTCTCCTCCCCATCCCTCTGGGAGCAGCGGGAGGAAGAAGTTGGGGAAGTGAGCGAGCGGCTGCGTGGTTCCGAGTTGCTGGCTAGGCTTAAACCATCACAACTACAATGATGACAAAGGAAGGTGATGACCTATGATTGAGTGAGGAAGTGGTGGTCAGGGTTTGTAAGCAAAGGGTGCAAGATGGTGTGGACAATAATAGCCTTATAATCAGTGAAACAGGGCTGAAGTGTGGCCATCTCTGCTAATGCACACTAATCAGGAAGTGCAGGTAGAAGTGGCGTATGTGGCAAGTTCACACTCATTTTCAGGGAAATCACTGAAACTGGGTGTCAGTCTGAGACACCTGTACACTGCTAATGCATGCAGCACACGGAACTAAATCACAAGGTGAGGTGAGGTGAGGTGAGGCGCTAGGCAAGGTGAAACAAGGCAAGGCAAGGCAAGGGAAAAAGAGAAGACAAATCATACCTGTGTGTATAAATACTTGATGTGAAGAGATGAAGAAGGGAGAGTCAAACTCCTCAGAGGTTTCCAGTGATGGTACAAGAGGCAATGTACAGGAAACAAAATAAAGGAAATTGTGCTTAAACTTAAGAATAAAACAAAGCAAAAATAAACAAACAAACAAACAAACAAAACCCCACAATCTCCTTTAGTGTGGGTTAGAAGGTTGTCAAACACTGGCACAAGCTACCCAGAGAGGCTGGGGAGTCTGTCTTTGGAGATACTTATACCCACCCAGACACAGCCCTGAGTAACCTGCTGTTGCTAACCCTGCTTTGAGAAGGTGCGGGACTAAAAGAACTCCAAGGGTGCCGTCCAGCCTCAGCCACTCCACGGTTTTTTGATTTCTGTAGCAACTTCTTTGGTAATATACTCAGTATATAACAGCACTTCAAGAACTTCCTCTTTTTATTATTATGTCCCACTCCTTTTTTATTTTTTTTTTTTTTAATGTGAGAGTGTTGGTAAAGTTATATAAGCCTCATCATATTCACTGTGAAGCCAGGGGTTTAGAATCTGCCTGCTGATATAGCTGATGATCAGCTTTTGCTGGTCTATTGTTGATAGTTTTTAATAAAAAACAACTTCAAACTTTCAAATGTAAGACTATTTTTAGTTTGTTTGTTTGTTTGATGCTGGTCTACCCCCTGGGATCTGTAATTTTCTTGTTTGTTGCTTCTTTTTTTTGTGATTCTCTCATTGCTATTCCAATATCAGCCGAACTCTATTTACTTCATGAAGCCAATGAGATTTGTTGCACAAATAGTGACAGCAGGCCATGAATCTGTAACTGCAAATTTCCTTTTGCTCCCATGGTAGAGTCTGCTTCACTCTAATTTCAAACCTTCTATGCAATATCTTCTGTCTTAACAATTTAATATAACCTTTTGATTTCCTGTGGAGATAAGATAGAAAGTTGGTATAGTACTCATCATGCAATACACATTAGTGATGAAATAGTAGTAGTTTTCCAGATTGTGCCCTCACTTGCTCAGTGTCACAAGCTACAATTGTAAAAATGTGAACTGTTATAGATGAAACATGAAACAAAGCTCACAGATTTGCTCTATTAATAGCATATAGCCAGAGAACAGGTAGGCATTAGACTAAACTTCAACTTCATTTGTTGGCTCACCACCCTTGTGACAGGAGAAGTAATTACTTGGTATCATATATACTAGTTATGCCTTCAGTGACAGAAGAAACTGAGAAGGAGTTGGTCTTAGAAAGCAAATTAGTGCAACTCATCTTGCACAGTTGTTTCTGGCGGCACTCCTAACTTGTTTCTCTATTAAGTCTGAACTTTCTTACAGAAGACCCCTGTGAGGAGCATGTACTTGATTGCTTCCCTGTAAGACAACCATTACTACCTCACCTTGTTGTTTCTTGGCTATTCATAATGTCTGTTATTACCTGTTCATCTCTCAAGCAGTATTCGTAATACATGAGAAGAACTTGGTAAGCCACATTAATGATTGAATATATCAAATATTTAGTGATAGTTGTGTATGACTGAATAATTCAGGACTAAATAATTGCTGTGTTCTATGGAAGCTCCAGGAGGGGTTACATAATGTCCGCAGTACATCAGTACTCTAGGGTTAACACTGGATTTTTAGATCCAAAAGCCACTCTAACTTCTTGGATTCTTATGAATGTGCTGAATGTGTTCTGATTTGTACTGCAGCAAGACACAGAATCATCTGCATGGACACTTCCAGAGGCCCTTACCTGCTGGTGAATCTGTGCACATAGGTGAGATGGGATCTAATTGACTCAGAAAACTTGAACCCTGCATAGAAGGCATAAATAAAAGCACAGAGGGAAAGCAAAATACAACCTTATAGCTTTCACCTGCTCCTGAACACCAGCCACATGAATATATGGATGGTGCAACCATCTTATATGAAAGAAAAATTTGGTTTCATTAGTACAGATTTTTCCACCTCCTTATAGTCTCCAAAGCCCTTCTACCTACTTATAGTCTCCAAAGTCCTTCATAGGGACACTTGCCTCTTTTTTCTGCCAGTGAATCTTCAAGAAAGCATTGTTTTGTTGGTTCAGTACTCTTAGAGTTGGTAAGGAAAACTTTAACCACTTTTTCTATGGAAAATACTTGTCAGTTAATCGTGATATGTGTTGTGAAACAGGCAATGTTTTGGTTTGCAGAAACAATGTTCCACAATGTTTTAGTTTGTGGAAACATAAAATTATATATGAACATTTCAAATTTCAAAATTACGTAAAGAATAAAATTAATATTACAAGCAATGTTTTAAAAATATGAGATTACACTATTTCCTGGTGTACATTTCCACTTCACAGATTTTATCCTCTGTTTTCTTCACTTCCCTAACTTCCCTAACTTCACCCCAGAATAAGGATAATAATCTATATTGCAAACCCGTTCCAAGCTGAATAGCAAGATTGTAATTCAGGTGAAGTGCTCTACTTCCATCCATAAATCACCTGAAGACTGCTCTTGTGTCAGCAGAATTCTTCAATTGAATTACATGGTTCTACTCAATCAAGGATCATCTATATCACATTCTAAGGTGACAGAACTTACTCTGTGATAAGACTGAACAGTGAGTTCTACACAGCATTGTTTTTCAAAAGCTTGTGTCTCAATAATTGCAGCTTGCATTTAGTTCAAATTTGGCATGGTTTGTTATCAGTGGTAGCTCCATAAAAATGTCTGCTTTACTCACATAATAGATCACTCTTCATGTATACCCACATTTAAAGATTTGTTTCTCCTGAAGCAGCAAACCTAATTTGGGACTTAGATTTTTGGAAGCACCTATTCCCTACCCTGAGTGACCAAAAATTTTCAAAACATCTAGTTAGTATATTAATAAAGAATAAACTAGATAGATAGGCAATGTGAGGACCTGTAAGAGACTGTGCCGGTGAAAACACCACCGCCACAGCAGGATGTCTGTCTCCATATCGCTATAGCAGGAAAATTACATTGCTGATACCACCGCCACAGCAGATGTTTGTGGAGGATAAATGTCTCCACATCGCTCACCATTTGACACCTTAGTGCAGGATGTTTGCCTTACGGAATCACGGTGGAGAGAAACCCCCCTAGTGACAGCACATGTGCACCACCACCGGCTGGAGGATGTGGTTACAACTCTAAAAGAACGGCACCAACCAGCATAGGGAGGAACGTCTCCCCCACCAGACTTGGAAGCAATCGGACTGTCAGGACACCACAGCTCCAGGGTGGTAGCTATTGCTATGAACTCTTTTATTCTTTCCTCTTACTTTCTTTCTTTTCCTTCTCGCTACCACTCTCTCTTTGGAATTTTTTGGTGGGCACTTACTGGTGGGCAAATAAAGCTTGGAGCTTGACTCCATTTTGAGTCTTAATTCTGTTCCCTAGAATACGAGCAAAACTGTGCTCTGGCCTTTGATCAGTGTGCAACAGGACCAACTCAGTATATACTGTAATGATATTACTGTTAATTGTGTTAATGACCACCCCTACAAAAATATTACTGTTTGATGTCTCTTGCTGAGCTTGGATTTTATTCCTGCCTCTGTCATACTTTCCAGTTCTCACTTGTTGTAATTTTCCAATATTTTAAATTTTAAATATATGGAATCTTCTATAAAGAAATTACAAAGCTAAAGAGGTGAGGTAGTTTAGCACAGATCCAAGAATTCTCATCCCACTCCCAACCTTTCCACCCACTCCCCCACCCCCCCACCCCCACGTCATGATTAAGAGA
>NW_009913361.1:0-376 GCF_000696875.1 Nestor notabilis
CACCGCCAGAGCGGCTTCTTGTTAAGGAAGGCAAGCAAGGGAGACCGCTCCTCCTAAAAGTGCTCTGTGGCCTCGGTCCTCCTCAGTTCGTCCCCACCTGGCAGCGCTGTTTGAGCATAGTCTGGAATAGAATCAGCTCGGCTGGAACAGACCTTTAAGCTCATCAAGTCCGACCATTCCCCAGCACTTCCAAGGCCACCACTAAACCGTGTCGCTGAGGGCCCCATCTGCACGGGGTGTGAACGCTTCCAGGAACAGTGCCTTCACTACTGCAGCCTGAGCACCCTCTCTGTGAAGAGATTGTTCCTCATCTCCAATCTCACCCTCCCCTGGCGCAGCTTGAGGCCGTTTCCTCTTGTCCTATCACTTGGGAGCA
>NW_009913361.1:414-1666 GCF_000696875.1 Nestor notabilis
GAGAAGAGACTGACCCCCACCTCACTACTGGCTCCTGCAAGTTTTGCCGTTGCAGAGCAATTCCAGGTCGGGCTGATCATGCACAAGGTTCTTAGACTTGAGCATCTTGGGTATCATCAATACAGCTATAAATGATTTGGGACTGGCCTATTTGAAGGACATTTCTTAAGCTGCGCCCCACTGTGATGGTAGAAAGCTCTCTTTCCTGGGCTGTGTGACTGGAAGGGACAGATGTTCTTTGCCAGAGCTCTCAGGCTGTTGCATCTTTTCATCAAGAAAGAAGTGCTGGGTTTAGTGAACTTGTCAACATGCTAGAGAAGGCACTTGTTTGAGAGGACAAATACATGTCTTTTAAATACCTCCAGGGATGGTGACTCAGCCACTTCCCTGGGCAGCCAGTTCTGATGCCTGACAACCCTTTCAGGGGAGAAATTTTCCCTAATATCCCATTTAAATCTCCCCTGGTGCAGCTTGAATGATACTCAGCAATCATCAATCGTTACTACTGTCCTGGTTTTGGCTGGGATAGAGTTAATTTTCCTCCCAGTAGCTGGTGCAATGCTGTGGTTTGTCTTCAGTGACAACAATGCTGATAACACAGCATTTAGTTTTAGCTGTTGCTCAGTAGCACTTACCCTGAACAAGGACTTTTCGGTCTCATGCTTTGCCAGTGAGGAGGGGGACAAGAAGACGGGAGGAAGCAGAGAGAGGACACCTGACCCAAACTGGCCAAAGGGCTATTCCAGGGCTATTCCATACCACAGCACGTCATCCCCAGTATAGAAACTGGGGGGAGTTACCCGGAAGGCCAGATCGCTGCTCGGGTCGGGCTGGGTATCATCAGCGGTTGGTGAGCAATTGTATTGTGCATCACTTGTGTTTATTTTTCTTCTTAGTTTTCTCTCTCTTTTGTTATTTCCCTTTTCTTTAGTATTAGCATTATATTGTATTTTAATTATTAAACTGTTCTTATCTCAACCCCTGGGTTTTAACTTTTTTCCGATTCTCCTCCCATCCCACTGTGGGAGGGGGAGAGCGAGTGAGCAGCTGCATGGTACTTAGTTGCCAGCTGGGTTTAAACCACAACAGCTCCTTCAGAAGACTAGCTCTTCCTGTAGTTACTGGCCACAGAGTCATAGGATTAATGAGTTTGGAAGGTTCCTCTAAAGGTCATCTGTTCCAACGCCCTGCTCAAGCTAGGCCATCTACAACCAGTTGCCCAGGTCCATGTCCAGACAACTGTCCATGAAGG
>NW_009913362.1:0-4170 GCF_000696875.1 Nestor notabilis
TTGGCATCGGCCCACCTCACAAGCGTGTCAATATACATTTAGCTCCTGCTGCTTTGAAGAACCTAGCTGTTGCTTTTGCTTTATTAGTGACCACTTTTATGATATAAATCCAGGACAACCTGGTCCTTGAAGTTACTTCCCCCATCTGTGTTCGTTCCTTACCTCTGGGAATGGTCCCAGGATGTTCAATTAGAGAACAGAAAGAGCAGTCTGTAAATGTCACTGCCTTCCTTGTGTCAGGCAGTTTGTCAGCAAACTGAGAATTAGGTCAATATTTGTGTTCACCCTTCTCACCCCACATTTATAATCTCATAAAAACTTACAGCTGAGTCTGACTGGCAGCCTGTTGTCTCACATGGCATACTTTCCTTTAATGCTTCCAGTCTTGGTATGGTTAGCAAGGTCGATATATAAATTCAGTAAATAATGCTATTGTATCGTTTATATTTCATGGCTACACACGTTATTGCTTACGTTTAGGAGAAGCTAACTATCATGTTTTAGCATGTGAAATAATTCCGGAGTAAAACTGGTTCAAAACAACCACTGTGAAGATACACAGTTGGCCAGTGGATGAGAAAGCCCTCTGTACTGGTATAGTTGGTGGATATCTGATTCACAAGCCTCTCTGCTCTAAATATTTCCCACGGCACTTACTCATTGCAGTATTATTATGCTCTGCACGCTGTATTTTTTCCACAAGTTTAGCATTTTCACAAGTTTAACATTGGATTCATTGCAGATTTATTACCTTTTCAAGTCCTTTGCCGGAAAAGAGAATCTTAATTTCTCCATTTAACGTCAAAAAACCCCCAGTGAGTTAGGTTGGCTAGAACTGCCTTCTCAGAACATTTCTGAAGAAAAATCCTTGAGAATTTATCTTTAATTTCGTGTTTCTGTACTAGTTTTGTTTCAACTAAAGCTGCGCATCAAGCCCAAGTGGTTCCTGTATTTGTAAAGGAGCCGTGCATTCCAAAGGGTTTTACTAAATCCAACATATGGACTTAGTATGTGGCTAAAATCATTAATCTCCAGGTCAGTCTTCTACCAAGATTCAAAGATGTGGCCTAGCAAAAGTGGAATTCAGAAAAATTACCATCCTGCTTAAATATTCACGTCAGTGTTGTTCACAGTTATCTTCTTATCTTCTCATTTCGTTTACATCCTGAGCCATTGATCCTGCCAGAGAAGACCTAGCCTGCCAAGCTGCAAACATGAGATTAAGAGACGAAGAACATGTAAATTCTAAAACAAGAGCTTAAATTCAAAAAATCGTTAGTCACTAGTGAAAGCCATAGACCAGAAATGACTGAAAATTTGAAAAGTGAGTCTAGATGTGAGTCTAAATATAGTACTTAATTGTTAAAGGTGTCCAAGTCAAGTTTAACCCTTACATTACATTACTTCCTTACACTACTATGGTTTGAAGACTCATGAGCACTCCCTTTACAAGTGTACCCTTTTTTTTCTTTTTTTTTCTTTTTTTAATTAACTTTGAATATTTGGAACAATGAAGCTTTAAACCTCTTTCAAAGATATCCAAGTTTATTACTGAAAAAATGCAATATTCAAATGTGTATGATACAGTAAGTAGTTGCATTTGTACATGTAAACCTTGGTAAAGTAAACAGCATCTCAAAGACAAATTTATGCCAAAAGTGTCTTACAATAGTTAATCAGATCAACAACATTTTCCTCAGTGAATTCTTTTAGTTCTCGGGTACATAAGGGCTTGTAAAAGTAATCTTAAAACACAAAAGAAACCAAAAGCTGACACGCCAGAAGAACTTCTAGCTTGCACTGCATAAAAGTCAACTTCTCTGAAACATTCTGTGGCACTGTAATCTTATTTTAAATATTACTTACAAAGTGCAGATTTATGAATAGAAAAAATAGTTGAGATTTTATTGTTATTCATTACTTAGAAACCAAGTTATATTTAAATATTACATAAATTTCAAATATATACACATTTTAAGAAATCTCTTAACGATCATGATATTGCAAGTTAGCCAGGGCTATCCAAGTAAAAAATGACTGAGCTATCTTATTCAGTTAGATTTTACATGACATTATTTAAAAGAACTGAAATTTCATTGGTACTACTCTAGGTAAAAATCAGAGCCAACAGTTTGGAAGATTTTTCAATACAAAATTCTGAGTCCTCTAAATAGAACACAAAATTAAAAGGTGATCCAAATTTTTTTTTCATTTATTAACAGAAAAAAACATCCTGTTCTCAGCAGTTAGAATCTTATTAGCTTTAGACTACATTTGTTTTAATCATAATTTCTCCCCCAGTAGCATCCTAACTAGCTCACGCCAGTGAGAATGCAAACTACAGAGAACATAAAACATTATAGAGGTTATGGCAACAAGTTAGAACAGAACTTACACAAGGTAATTCCCAGTGCAGTGAGGAGAGAACACGCCATTAACATTGCACAACTAAATCCCATTCCCAGATTTAAAAAGTTCCTGTGTAACATGGAACAGCGAAGTGGTATCTCTACAGTTCCTTGTTGTGCCGTTATAACTTTGTGCTGTCACGGTAACATTGTGCTATCATGATTATGCTAAAATCATGCCTATACAAATTCCTGGTAAATGTGGTTGCCAATGACAATATTAGAGAAAAATTGTCAATTACATAGATTTAAAAATGCTAGGATTGTGTAGGGCATTTAGGATGCATGTGGGGAGGGATATAAGGAGTGCAACATATCATATAGTGATTGGGAGGGGGGCTGACAGGACACAAATGGGTGGCCTACTGGCACACGCTGGTAGACCCTTTGCTTCCTCCCACTGCTCCATCCAGTGCATACCAACTTGTAAAAAGCACCAGACAAACTTTCTGTTTTGGCTTCTCAGTTAGGGACATCCAAAAAGAGCCTGTAAAAACTTCTGCAGTTACAGAATTGCCCTGGAAATTGGACTGTCAGCAAGAAGGCATCACTTAATAAAACACTGAGGATAAGTAAAAGAGTGAGAAAAAGAGAAGGATTAGTAGGATTGTTGCCATGCTCCATCTTCAAACCCCTGTTTTGCAGAACCTGTCAGAGTTCTGGAGAAAAACCTGCTGAAGTGCAGAGGAGCATTTTGCTTCCTCTTCTCCTCCTCAGCCTCCACACGCTGGCTTGTTGCGTTTTACCCCAGCAGAATATGGGCTTTGCGAGCATAAGGTTGAGTATGAAAAGATGGAGTGATCTTTTCAAGCTGCTAAATCTTCCACCACAGGAATTTAGGCTTGTAATTTACTTAAACACTTGCCAAAAGTGTCATTGCACGCATTTTAGACGAAGTATGCATTTGAACTAACAAAAAACCAACAAATCTGTCTAAACATGGAATTCTGTTTGAATTCTAGTGTCAGCGTTAACACCAAATAAACGTGATTATGAAAGGCTGGCTATGTATTTGTTTCAACCTTTAAGCCCAAACAAGCAACATCAGTTGTTTATGAGGATCATGAAAAATAAAAGGCATCTGGAAGTATTACCATATTGTGATTGTTGATATCACTTTTTATCTCTGTCCCCTTTCTCCTGTGCAACAACACTTAATAGAAAATGAGATAGTTTGATTTTCCATTAACCTTATTGCCTTCATATTTAGCTGTTTGTCCTGGGTTCAGCTTAAACCATGACACTGTTTGTATAAAGTGTTTTATTGATATGGCCATTGCTCAGTGTATATAAAACCCCCTAGTTTTCAATAGTTTTAATGAAAATTTGTGACACTTGCAAGTTAACTACGCACTAACCTTTTCAGTTTCTTTTCAACTTATGGACACGGATGATCTTCGGTTAATCAAAATGATATGATGCTTCTAAATATATATGTACTAATTTGCCCCTGAATGAACTGAGACATAATGCAAAAGATTTATAAGGCCCATTATGCCATGTAGGGGTTCGCAGTCCTACATGGCATCAGTGCATCGGAACTTTGCAGTCCTACTAAGTCCCTGGATCCCACAGCTCCAGAAATTCTCTCTGTCAGCACTCCCATTCTGAGTGTGAAGTGGAAGAAGCCACAGCAAGCAAACAGCAGTACTGACTTGCATTAGGCTGATCACTAAGTACATTAGGAATAAAATATCACCAAAATTCTTGCCTTTCCCATACTAACACTCACTCTAAAGCTGTGTTTCCCAAGATACTTTTC
>NW_009913362.1:4201-17869 GCF_000696875.1 Nestor notabilis
ACTTTTTATGAAAGAAACTTCAGAGATTCAGGAATTTACACATTAAGGTACATATTAACCTATTTTCACTATGCCCCCCAGACATTTTTCTTTTGAGCTTTCCATAGGACACAATGAGCCAAACTGATCCTTAGAAAACAACTTAAGACAAGTCGGTGTTGGAAAAGGGCATAGAAACTGCTGATGTGTGTTTTGTACAAATTCAGATAAGTACTTCCAAAGAAACATTAACAAAAAAACACTTATCATCCATCATCACCATGGAAATTTTAGCCTTGTCATCATCAATATTAACTTCCATGTTCACCTACATTTTCTCTATAAATCCTTTAATAAAAAGGGGTAAGAAAGAAAAATCTAAAAGTAACCATCATGTCATTTGCCTTGTTTCCAAATATTAGTACTCTGTCAGGATGCTCAAACACTGTACTCTGTTTCTGGTAAGGAGACTGTGTTACAGCATAACAAATTGAGAGCCTGTGCTCAATCTTCAGACAATCTTACTACTGCTCAGTCGTGAAGACTGAGCTCTTAATGCCTCCATCTATATGAACACAGACAGTGAGCTCTAAGAAGGAACCTCTCATTAGGATGGCTAATGCAGCAGAATTCTTCTTCTTTTCCTTTTTAGTCACCAGAATTCAGATCTCACACATTAGGCACAAATTTAGAATAAAAAGTCGTAAGAAATGAGATGTGTATAATCTACACGGACTTTTTGCTGTTTCTGAGATGGAAATTTCTTCTGTCTGAATCAAGACACGGAATTTGGTTAGGAATAATTAAGACATTTTGGACTAATCCTTTGTATTTCAAAATATCTAGTTGCTCATGCAGTCTCTCTAAGGGCGCATGCATAGAGCAAAGTTGTCACAGATTAGACCTGCAGTGACCTAAAGCATTTTTTGCAGAAATTGAAGTTCTAAAGCATTGTCCGATTTCACAAACGCAGCTCGCATGCACAGTCTAGTCATAGTGCTCATTTGTTTGGAAAGACAATATTTAGCATATGAAAAGATCATTCACCATTCATAAAATATATTATTCCTGAGGACAGAGTGTGCTTATACTTTAGTAAAATAATGTGCAGTCAATGCAAACAGCATACTAAACAAAGTCTAGCAAAAAGATTTCTCAGCTTAAGCAAACAGCTAGATAGTGGCAAAACCTTCAGACACTGTTGATGACCTCCAAAAAGACAGGAACACACACAGTGTTTCTCCAAAACTTCCTGTGCTTTTCCAGCACATAAAATGCACGGTGTCAGATCTGCATACTTGCCTTTGATATACTCCTATACACCAGTGTTGAAAATCATTAATAACATATATATTTAAATCCCAACTACAAAAAGGATTTCTTTCCTATGCGTTTTTTAAGTCCAACTGGAATAAGGATTTCTTTCCCATGTGTTTTTCAAGTCCAATTCGAATTTGCCTAAGTATGTATTGACATGTGCTAATATCCACTGCAGGAATAGGGAAGTGTAAAATAGTATTTCTGATATTTGCCTGATTTTATCCTCTATCTTTATATCTTGGGCCAGCCAAAGCATTTTGATTTTAGAGAAAACATTAAAAAGAGAGCTCATCTCTGACCTCCTGAAAAGCTGAAGTACTACTACTACATGGCATAGAAACAGAAGCTGTTGACACATGGTTAATGCTGTCAAACGGTGCTTGATAATCCACAGAATGAAAAGAGAGACAAGAGATTAAATCAACCTGTGTGATTCGATAAGCACTGAGGAGAGTGCATTAATTATTTCTGATAAGGACTCCCAAGGAACTTAATACACAACCCAGAATATGAAGGAACAAAACATGGGAAGCAAGTTCCACCAGCCCTTTATCACAGAACTAAAGGGAAATATATCTGGTTAGACCAGACCTTCCAATTTCTTTCCTCCTTTGTGCAATATTGTAGATACTCCTGCAGCTGCCTTGTCTGCTCACAGAGAGCTGGAATTAACCCAGAAATCTCATGAATATGGTGAAATGGCTGAAGAACTTAAGGTCTGATGCTATGTCCTCTGGATACAATAGATCCTACTTATCTGCTCTGATGGGGTCTTGACTCTTAAAATTAATTTTATATGCATAATAAAATGATTGTGCTAATACATGCAAGTGAATACTGGAATCACACTTTTTGACTCAGTAGGGTACTGTAAGTAGTAAAAATTCAGATCTTTTCATATCTGTCAAGCAGTGATTTTGCTGCAGCTTCATCCCTAAAAATAAAGTGAAAATTTGCAGCCTTTATAGTTACTGTGTTTTGTTGACTCTTTGTTTTTGTAATTTTTTCTCATCCAATATCCAGAAGCATTATTTAGAATTATACAAGAGAAACAGAATGACTGGAACTCTCTTTCTCATGTCCTTTGCAAGGTAACCCTGCACACTCGCTCAGATTGTTTAAAATAAGTGCTGCTCTTTTCCCGTATTACGAAACATTAACCACAGGCAATTTCATCACCAAAATGTGATTATAACCATAAGCAACACTGCTGTATGCACATAAAACTTGAAATTTGATCCTTTAGATGAACATCTACCTTCTAGAGCGATTTTATCCATAAAGCCCCCCCCGCCCAACTGTAAGAAGGCATACAAATACTAGTTAAAAAATCTAAAAGTAACCACTGTTACACTGTGTGTGTGTGTGCATTTATACACAACCTGTATACATGTCTGCCTGTATCTAACTCCCATGCTTTGACTTATTTATGCCAATAAAAGGAGTGTACATTACTGGAGCATTTACATTTACAGTAAGAAGAGGAGCATTGTTATAAAATGCTCTGCTTCTCCTTCCCTGAACAAGCAAGTCACAATATTATACTATATGCCTGATATATATCTGCATAAGCTTGCATACTATAAAGAGTTATTCGTATACTGAGGACAAAGTCATTTGCACAATTATAAGAATACTTCAAGTTAGCATTCTGTGGTTCATGGAATCTTTGCCCAGACAGGTCAAAAGGAACAGTAACACAGTTAGACATCTGCATGCTACACCAGAGCATGAAAATGACAAATCTTTCAACCTGGAAGCATGTGGAGGTGGCCTTTCTGCACACAAAAGTGAAAGGCAATTCAACAGCCACATCATTTTCAAATAGAGCTGCAATGTGGGCAATGAAACGCATTCTCTTAGTGCTGCTGTTTTCTCTTTGAATTTAGAATTTCTGGTTTTCAACTAGAAGGATAAATTAACAACACTGATGTGCAAGTCTTAAACTGCATAGTATATATTAAGCAGCCACAGATCCCTTTTTTTAGGGTAGGACCACATCCACAATCTCAACAAGAGACTAGGACAAACCTGACAAAACAGTAAGCTTCAAAGATCATTTATATCAAGTTATGGCCACAAAGGCAACAATTGCTCTTTTCTTCAGAGGCATTACAGATGTAGCTGAGAAATCAGAAGCCGTAGAAGTAGTGGATATCATGTAAGTTGGTTTTAGTCATGCCCTTACTGTATAAGTTGACAGGTAATTTTCTGTTATTTCCTTTACACTGTTATTATCTTCACAAACAGCACGAAAATCCATTGCCTTTTTTAAATGACGGTGTCCAAATTTTTTATCTGTCTGCATGTTCCTGAGTGCCAATTCTGACCAGAGCTGCCGACTCACCACAGACCCGTTACAGGTAAGGCTTTTCATTTCCTTCATCAGAAGCATCTATCTTCCAATTGCCACCAAAACCTGCAAGTGTCCTGCCCAGCAAGAACATATATACACTGTGTATCTCATACACTGATGCCAGACTCTAACTTCATTTTGTAACTGCACTCTTCAATTTCCAAACAATATTTTTGTTGCAGCATGGTAGTGACTAAGGCCATTCATGGTGATATTGTTTCCCATTCTTTTTCCTTTCTCTCTGCAAATGCTCCAGTTCAGCCTCATACATCATTTCCTGGACTAAGTATTTCTCTCTCCTCATTCTGTCACACAAGTCTTTAGGCATGTCTGGAATCAGGTAGGCAATGAAAGACTTGATTCCAAAAACAAGGTGCTGAAAAGAAGAATGAGAAGAATTGCTTCAAAGATGCATAAATATTCACTTCTACTACCACATTTTATAGCCTAAAAGCCTGTTGCAAAACTGGAACTGAGGTTTAATTCATGACCGAAAAGCAACTCCTTTGTTTTGTTAATATATTATATTTCATAGTTTCACAGAAACGTGAAAATGCTGAAGTCTTCTAAAAGGAAAAACTTTAGCGACCTAAATGAAGATGCTAGTCTGAATAACAATAGCTAACACTACCTACAAGCAGTTTTTGTTAAGAGCCTGTAAGCAACGTAAGTAACCAGACTCCTGGACAGTCTGTAATACATTCTCCAATTTTTATATTAAGCTACAATCATGTACCATTTTCCTGACACAGATTTTAACCTGTAATAACTGTGCTTAAATGTAAACCTAAATTATACTTCTTTTTCAATAAAACATTAACGATTTGATTCAGAATTGACATGATGTATGACTGTTAAGGAAATACGATTTTGGAGGGACTCTAAAATCTGTGTGTGCTCTGTCAATTCAGTCTGATTGACAACAGCTTGGGGAAGGTGATTTTTTTCCCCGCTTTCTCCTGACTGTAATGAAGAAGAAGCTGATGATGCTGACAATTTTTTTAAGTGACTACTGTAAAGAAAAAAAAAATCAACTGAGACTTTAAAGAGGTAGAAAGGAATTGTTCCTTCTCATGACTAACCTCAAATACTATGATGAAGGCCAGCCGTGCTGCCAGGACATGCCAGAACTGCAAAGTGAATTCATACGGAGTTGAACTCCATGGTGGGGCTCTGTAATCTCTATACCTGGAAAGCAAATCACAAAACCCAGTAAGTTAGTCTGTGCTTGAAAATGTAGACAAGAAGAGAAACTGAAGTGAAAGCATACTTCAAGAGGAATTAAACAGAAAAGAAGAAGAATAGTCCACAGTACAAGCAATTAAATAATAAAGAAATAAATGAAGATAGCACTTCTTGCTTCCAAAAATCCAGAGTAAACAATTTCTTTTGTTGCTACAAAGCTGACACCTTGGAGTGTTAAGTTCAAGGTTGGCTCTAAATTGCGTTGGCTCTAAATTGGTTCTTGTCTGTGCTTATAAGTGCTTGAGATTCTTCAGACAAAGTCTGCATAAATGTAACATGATTCTATAACTTCTTAGTCAATTCAAGCTAACTCTCACTGCAAAACTACATCTGAAGCCAGGAGTGCACTCATGCAATGTCGTATTTAATTTTTATGCTGAATTTCTTGTAATCTATTTTTTCTTTAATTAATAGACCTCAGAATGCTTAAAAAAAAAAAACTAAATGAGAATTTTTACCCTCCTGGCAGCTGGGGAAGCTTTGAAATGAAATAATTCATAGAGGCACGAAAGACAGGGTTTGCGAGACTCCTGAAAAATCTCAGAACACGGGTTTCCAGTGTCCTACAACACAGTGTTTGCACCTGAGACTTCCATGCTGAACCAACTTGAACTCCAATGCTTTTACAGGCAACCCCCACCCCATTACACCAGGAATTTAAGCACTGACTTCCTATTTATTATCTGTATTAACATCTATGCATGTATTACAAGAAAGAAGGACATCGAAACGTACCGGCAGTATCCTGAGTATCCCATTCCAAGTTCACTCAAATCAAATACTGATAAACTGCTGTTGACATATCCTTTTAAGCATCTGAAAGGAAAAGACATATGGTGAAGTCTTTCTTCATGAAGCAGTTATGCAGCACAGCATACCTCCAAAACCACCCCCTAAAACCACCTATATTTTATTTGGGGCACTGGTCCCCAGATAAAAGAGAGGATGCCCACAAGTACTGTGATCTGTTTAGATCATGTAAAAGGTCATGTCAGACAGTGAGAAATGCAGACAGAGCACAGTGGACACACAGTTCAGAGACTGGTAAGTGGCTGGAGAGAAATGCAGGAAACTGGCCTGATGGGACAAAGATAGGTAAGCTACCTTGCTTGAAGCCAAGAAAAACTATACATGGAGTCTGGCCAATAGTGTCAAGGCCAGTCTTGCTGGAGCTTGCGTGCAAGCATTTCTGAAGAGAAACAGGCAGGGAAGTTTGAGGGCGAACAAGTCTTAGGATAAAGAGGGTTTGGCAACACATATGTGGGTGTGTAAGCATAGTGTGAGAAGACAGTCCAGAACCACTACTGAAAAGAAGAAAACCTTATCTATAGAAAGCCTGAAAACAGTTATGATGTGTAGTGAACTTTGTTGTTCACATTTAGAAGGGAAGACATGACTTTCCCCTTATATGTCTGTGGAGTTTGTTTGCACACTCTCTGGAATGGCTGAGTTACTTGCATGTAACATCTGTGAAGATTTGCACAGTTGTAAAAGGTAAAATATTGCTGATATATGGTATGTATGTTAACACAGAAAGACAGCTGCAAAAGTGAGCTTCCACTGAATTATACATGTATATATAAAGAATATCTTAATTACTTTTCTTGTCTATACCCTTGATCTGTACAGGGACCATATTTGTATGCATAGACAAAACGTGGAATGTAATCCGAAGTAATGGCAATAACAAAGGCATTGGTGATGACAGCCAGGACTCCAATTCCTTCCAGAATCCCATACCAGATACCTAGAAACAAGAGAAATGACAACAAAATCATTAAGTTTTTACAATCATATTAAGTCATACTAATGACACTTAAGTCACTGTTGGTCATACATTTTTCCTTTCTTATTGCAAAAGACCTACTTGGACAGAAAAGGTAACCAAGATTAAACCATGTCCCCACAACCCTGCCACCACTGGCTCCACCTGAATGAAGTGTTACAGTAGGGCAGACCCTGCTGAGAAGAAATGGCAAAGCAACAAAGGTATAACCACAATCCTTGGTTATAGAGGCCAAATACAAGATGTTGGAAAGAGATTTCTTATTTTATTTAATTCAGTTTAAAACCAAAAGTGAATTTAGTCCTTATATTTCAAATAGCATTTTGGACCTAAAGTTCCACAAATCAAAATCCTAAAATACCATATAGCCTATTTTCAAAACTCCAACTATTATGATCCCTTTTTGGAAATTAAAAACAAATTTGAGGAATCCTCTTAGCTAAGCAACTGAGTATCCTTCTGTTGCTTAACAGGAGAGTTGTCACCGAGACCTGTGGGTCACATTATCAGTTTTACTTTTGATGCACGAACTATTTTAAGGGTTAAGCTGCACTAAAGAAAGAAACACAAAGAGATGGTACCTGATGAATGATAATGCCATTAGGCTCTCTCACCTATATCTGTTGCTCTTGCAGGCATAGGTCTTCGCCACTGAGTGACAAACTTGTACGCATCTAACCTTATTTCGATAATATTGTTAAGTAATGCCAGGAGAGGTGCCAGTGGGAAGGCAGCAACGAAGATGGTGGTGAAGCCAAACTGTAAAACTAGACAGGCATTTCTCTGGTTAGAAACCGGAAGCACAAAAGATCTTTTAACATGGAATATAGTTCCAGTTTCTTAGGAAAACTGACACCTCCCTAGATTTGCTCACCCATCTCTAAATATTCGTCCATTAAACCATGAAGATTCATAGGCTGTAGATTCCAATCCTTTTCCCACTGAGGCAGAGAAATTTTATGCTCCATTAATTGCCCTCCTCTCTTCATTTTGCGTCGTGACCACCAATTCTGTAATAAACTTTGTTAGATAAACAGAGTATTACTGACTGTATTTGCTCAGTAATTTACAAAACTTGCTGGTATTGTTTTGAACTAAGAGGGTTTATTTTGAGCAGCACTTGAATGCTTATCCAGGTATTTTTTGCGAACACTTAAGATATCATATAAGGTACAATTCAAAGAAGTCCTCAAAATTCTGCATTATGATTTTAATTATGTCTTTCATGTAGCATGTAAAGCATTCAACAAATAAGCTTTTCAGAATATGGTACTTGCTTGCATGGACTTTTTCTGTAGGATTTAACCAAATTAAAAACCAATCATGCATAGCAAGAGCATCAAACCAGTAAGTAATGCTTTGTTTTTAATCCTGTAGAAGTGTCCTGGGTTCAGCTCCAGCAGTCATTTTTTCTCCTTCTCAGTAGCTGGTGCAGGGCTGTGGTTTTGACTTTCAGCCTGGGAACAACGCTGATAACACCGATGGGTTTAGTTGTTGCTCAGTGATGTTTACTCTGACCAAGGACTTTCTCAGTCTCATGCTCTGCCAGGGAGGAGGGGAAGCCGGGAGGAAGCAGAGGCAGGACCCCTGACCCAAACTGCCCAAAGGGCTATTCCACACCACAGCACGTCATGGCCAGGATAGAAACTGGGGGGAGTCACCCGGAAGGCCCAGATCGCTGCTCGGGTCGGGCTGGGTATCGGTCGGCGGGTGCTGAGCGGTTGTGTCCTTTTCCCTTGTTATTTCCCTTATCATTATTATTGGTAGCAGCAGTGGTTTGTATTATACCTTAGTTACTGGAGTGCTCTTATCTCAACCCGTGGGAGTTACATTCCTCCAATTCTCCTCCCCATCCCTCCGGGAGTGGGGGGAGGAAGGAAGAGGGGGGGGAGTGAGCGAGCGGCTGCGTGGTTCCGAGTTGCCGGCTGGGCTTGAACCACGACAAGAAGACAAACCAAGTAAGTGAAGCTCAGTAAGAAATTTGTGCTACTGGAATACACTGAACAGTCAAACATGTCTATCATTTTGGAACAAACTTAAAGATCTAGATGCTCTACAGAATATTTTTTTCTCGAAGGAAGCATGTCTAAAAAGGTGTTGCTGAAGCTGCAAAGATTCAAGATCATTTTTAATAAAGCTGTGCAGAAGTCCTTTCACAAAGTATTTATAAATATTAAGTACATACAAGTTTCACAAATTCAAGTGTTACAGAAATGAAAACTATTACCTAGTACTTACAGATGTGGCAATTAAAGACTATTGTTTGTTTCCAGATATTACTGAGAAGAGACTGAAGATAGGAAATAATTTTCTTGTAAGTATTTTTATTAACAGGCTCTTACTTTTTCTCAAGCTAATTTAGGGTTTAAGTGCTTGATCTCTCTTGCTACTGACTGAGCAACTGCTGCCTCAGTTGCAAACAATGGCTTGTCAACACAAAACACTGCTTGCCACAAAGGAACGTAAGCATGTTCTCAAATTCTGGGCTGAGAAGACAGGAAGTGTGATACTTCAGGTAGATTTCCTGTTTTCAGAAGTCCACCCCTCACAACAGTACAGTACCCTGCCCCTCATTTGCAGAACAATTGCACGTTGTGAGCATAACCTTTCAAGGTTGAGACTTTGATTAGATTAATATTTGATTAGCAACCTTCTCCCGAAAACATATTCCTTTGGTTTCAAGAGAACTGTAAGACTCTTAGCCCAATATTCTCTCCAGTAGCTGAGCAGCTCTGTTTGTCTTATGGAAAATGAAATCACAGTAAACAATTTAGATGGTTCACATATCCTGAGAAACTTTATCTTAGAGCAGCAGTTAATGCTTCCCTTGGGAATACAGTTACACTATATGAGATGCAAAAAGCAAAAATACTCTCCAAACATAACAATATTTTTCCCTGTCACTGAATCACACTAATGTAATCACTATTTGCAAACCAAACTTTAACATCTGAACTTACGGATAGCCTAGTTCCATGAAGTTGTTCCACATTTGTTTTAAAACCATAATAACTCCCATTTGCAAGCACAGATCTATCAAGCAGCCACTAGGATGACACTGAAATGAAATGGGAAAAGATAAATAGCCAAAATCAGAGAATTCATTTAATTTTTATTTGTTAGAAGGTGAATGAAAACTACTCGAATGTGTTTGGTGAAAAACACTACCCCCTAGCCACAGAAAGGTTAAAAAAAATTAGCAACAGAAATATTGACACAGACTTTAGTTGAACAAACTTTAGACATATTATTTCTTGGAGAACTAGATCATATTACATAAGGGTATGAGTGCTTGGTGTATGATAAATGATATAGTCCATTTCACTTAGAACAATACATACAAATTCATTCCAAAAGAATGGAGCAATGTTTCATTTGTAACATCCTAAGTGAACAGAGACTTAGTAGCTGGATATCTTAACTATATAAATTGCTCTATTAAAATGTTTAGTAATTACAGAAACTCTTGTTAGAACACGGATGAAAAATTAATGGTGTTTTACTCTGTGGCTACCAAGGCTCAATAGAAGAAACCTGTTTTTCAGAGATAACTTCAGCATGGTAGTGATATCCAGGGAGGTGCAATTCCAACACATTTTCAAGTAGATTTTGAAAATAAAATTTTTCTTCTTTTCAGCCTCAGAATCAAAGAAGGTTGGAAAGGATCTCCAAAGCTCATCCAGTTCCAAACCCCTGCCACAGGCAGGGACACTTTCCACTAGACCAGGTTGCTCCAAGCCCCTGTGTCCAACCTGGCCTTGAACACTGCCAGGGATGGGGCAGCCACAGCTTCTCTGCGCAACCTGTGCCAGGGCCTCACGACCCTCACAGGGAAGAACTTCTTCCTATTGTCTAATCTACATCTCCCATCTGTCAGTTTAAAGCTATTCCCCCTTGTCCTATTGCAACAAGCCCTACTAAAAAGTTTGTCCTCATCATTCTTATAAGCCCCCTTTAAGTATTGAAATGCTGCTCTAAGGTCCCCCCGGAGCCTTCTTGTCTCCAGGGTGAACAACCCCAACTCTCAGTTTTTCTCCATAGCAGGGGTGCTCCAGCCCTTGGAGCATTTTTTTGGCCTCCTCTGGACCCGTTCCAACAGGTCCAAATCTTTCCTGTGCTGGCAGAAGCTTAAGAGGCTGATAAAAAAGCTGATGGATTATGTTTATGTCTTCCATCCAAGAATTCTACACACCCAGGAGATTCCAATCACATAGGACTTAGAAGTGAGGTAACGGAACATCACTGTTTGCTTTTCCCAAAGACAGAGACAGAAATAACCTTGTGTCTTGGCTAAGGTCACTCAGCACAGTGGAGAATGCAGAAGGAAAAACGCATGTTCTGTTTCCTATCCTCTACTATAAATAAGAGTTTAGTCTTCACTGCGCTTCACTGGCCTTCAGCCATTTCCTTTTTACACATGGGAATTTCACAGGAACACAGAATAATATCGCTCACCTCTTCCAGTCTCCATCTGTTAAAAAGCTTGTTGTACTTTCCTGGGCGGCCTGCAAATCTGGAAAATAAGATTTCTGTTTCTCAGTAGACATTCCAAGAACACCCTGTATCAGTAGTTATTTCACAACATTCACTGAGCAAACTCAGGAAATATAAACAGATTAAATCACACAGGCTTAAATCTGGTATCTGTAGGATATGGAATTTTCAGAATGCAAACAAGGACCATCATTTTGCAAGTGATTCTAAGCTTTTGTCATGTCCAAGACAAAAATCCTAGCTTCAGAGGTTTTGGATGTTACGTTAGATATTCAGACTCTCTACTTCTAAGAAGATAAGTCATTGCAATACACAGGAATTTACTGCAGAACAGAGATCTGCTTGGCCATGTGAAGTGCACACTCTCAAAATAATTTTTCAAAACCCAGCAGAACCAAATGATTTTCAGAGAACCAAGAGATTCTTGTATAACAAATTGAACCAATTGAACCAAAAATCTTAATGACCTTAGTGAAAGTTTTAGATGAGAGAAAAAAAACCTTGTGCCTGGTCCTACTACGTACAGGAGATAGCAAGATACAAAGAAGTTTAAAAACCATACGTAAATGCACCACTGAATGAAAAGGTAGATATTACCAACTCTCTTTGTTCCTAGGGTGTTGTCTGGTTTTTTTAACAAACAACTTTGAACTGAAATTATATTATAAAATTTTATAAAAGGTACTCTGAAATATGCTAGGTTCTGCAGGAATTATAATTCTGATCATAACAAAGTGAAGATGAAACAAGGTTAGACCTGTCCTGTATCTCATGATCTGAGCTGAAGAGAAACACAAAAATTGGAGCCAGAATTTCTTTCTCCTACTCTTGTATGAGACCTGCAGACAATATTTACTATTTATAGAAATAGATCCTGGGAAATATAACCCAAAGGGAATAAACAAGAGAAAATTAATAAAGTCTATTAATGTAGGGCTAAATACAGACCCACATTTAGGAAGTGTCTGTATGTTCAAAGGGTCTGAATTCTTATTTAGTAGGAAAGTCATGTACGCAGACCCCACTTAAAAAGTAGACTTTTTACTGTCTAGTTTCATCAGTAAAGATTTCAAGGATCTAACTGTCATATACAGTTAAAAATATTAGTGTTATTACTGATCCTCAGAAAGTGACTTGCATCTAAATATCACAGTTCAAATTGTTGATTTATTTTCTTCAAAATTAGCAATGATGATGAGTCCTGTGCAAGTTTTCCTTTAAGTCCAATTAGCTAAGATACCTTACCTGCCAAGAAAAAAGGCAATGTAAAAGATGGAGCTATTCAAGTTGACAAACTGGAAGAGGAACATTTTCAAGGCAAAACTGTTTTCCCATTCAGATTCTGTTCGAGGGTGCTCTGTGGAAAGACACAATATATGTTATATAATCAAAAATGACACTGAGTTCTGCCTAAGTTTGCTCACATATTGAGCAACACTAACAGAACAAGTGACTGTTTCCAGTCATGGTGCCCCATCAGCCTGCAGTTAATTTTTTTGCCTCAGTTCAGCCTGCAGGTCACAAAACCATTGTCCCAGCTCAGACTATGTTGGTTCTAAGTGGAAACAGGAGTTACATGGTCCTTGGTACAGAACAGGACAAAACTCTATAGGAAGATACCTGTTCCATTCCCATGAAAAAGTTCTGGATTCAGCGTAAATCTTTAATTTTAAGGCTGCAGATACCTTGATTTAAAAAAAAACCCCAAAAAACAGAAAACAAAAAACCAACACAACAGCAACAAAAAAAAACCCCAAACAAACAAAACCCCAAAAACCAAAAGACAAACCAAACCAAAACAAAAAAAACCAAACAAAAAGCAGACGCACTTGGCATCAACAGAGCGATAGACAGGGGCTGCCAAGGAAAACACAGGAAAGAGACACAATTAACAGCCAATTGGTTTCTCACACAAGCATCTCGCCTTCTAAATACATCCTCCTCATGTCTGAATTAGAACTCAGGGGACAATGATTAATTCAAATTTTTCTGACAGATGTATCAAACTTGAAATATAGCACATGGATAAAAGTTATGAAGCATATCCATAAGTTTGAAGTCTAAACTGCCTGGATTTTCCAGTTACAATTTTTACTACTTAATAAATTACTTTGGTTTAATGATGCCTAAATTAGGATACAAACGTACAAGATACTAGCTTTACAAATGGGCACTTGTTCCCAGAAGTTAAGATATCCTCCTTCTCTTTGATATGAAAAACCTTAGCAAGTGGAGTGTGCTACCCAGCTTAAACACCTGATGTACTAGAAAGGCTTAATTCAAGAAGTTTGTCTTTTTTTTTTTTCATTTTTTTAAATTTTTTCAGATATTTTGGGAAAAATCAGCTTGTATACTTAACTGAAATCATCATTTTCTTTCCCTTTCCCTTGTCTGCACTTCAATATAATATATCGAAAAAGTTAAGTAGGAATACAAATGAGTGTGACGCAAAAAATAAAAAAAAATTATATTTTAATATCGTAAATTA
>NW_009913363.1:0-291 GCF_000696875.1 Nestor notabilis
CCCAGCCTCGCCAGGGCGCATCGCATTGAGCACAAACGTATGGCTCCGGCTCCCACAACCGAACAGGTAGAAGCAAACACTAAACCTGGGCCTCTTTAGCACATGGAGAGCTTTGCAACGGTGCCACTTTCATTGCCCTCGCTCTTCGCTTTCCCACCTAAAAGTGCAATTGTATGCTTCTTCGACCATGCCTGCTCGAGGCTGGGCCTATCCATTGGCATTGATCACGAACATGCGGTACCTGATCACACAGCCGAAGGGCCAGGAGAGAAAACTTCACCTGGGCCTCTT
>NW_009913364.1:0-10519 GCF_000696875.1 Nestor notabilis
TTTATATATATATAGATAAAACACCTTCTGTTTTATCTTCACATTCTATTAAAGGCTCCTGGTCAATAATAGAAATATTTATTTGGGGGTCTATTAGTGTCACACAGGGAGAATCCCAGAGTGGTTTGTGTTGGAAGGGGCCTTAAAACTCCTCCCGATCCAACCCCCTGCCGCAGACAGGGACACCTTCCACTAGAGCAGGTTGCTCACCTGTGGAATATGTAGCAGTTGTGATACTGGCAATTCCCACATCCCATAATGCCTTTATCACAAGCAGCATCTCCTAAAAGCAGCATTTAGAACATGAAAATGACCATATGATTACCCAGCTGCAAAACGTAGATCTTCAACATCTGCAGTGCAGAACAGCCCCTCGCTTTGATGTACTGGTTATACTGATCCCAAGCAACATATTTACCCATCAATATCATTATCACAAAAATAACCTGATTTCAGCTATTTAAGCATCTGTTGTCAGCATCTATTGCTATTTTCAGCATTCAGCAATGTTGTCCTGTTTAGGTGAAGGCTGTTTCTTCACCAGCATTGAACTCCTCCCATTCCAGAGCCAAACAACAAGGGATACTTGGAGCTGATCGCCCCATCCCCGGCAGTGTTCAAGGGCAGGTTGGACACAGGGGCTTGGAGCAACCTGCTCTAGTGGAAGGTGTCCCTGCCCGGGGCAGGGGTTGGAGCTGGAGGAGCTTGAAGGTCCCTTCCAACCCAAACCAGTCTGGGATTCTATGAATAAAAGCTGTGCTATTCCAGTCTGGTTTATGGGCTACCAGCTGAAAGAGGGACCCGAGGGTGAGGATGGCACTGTATTGCTCCCACTGCCTTCCCCAGATCTTCCTTTAAGATCATAAAGCTTCCCTAATTTCCTGGCAGTGGTTGCCAAGAAACATGCAGCTTTAAAAACACTGTGGTTTGCAGGAGGTGGAAATGAATGATGTCCAAAAATGTCAGTCCTGTAATATTTAAAGCAAGACACATCTTATTATAACTCATTTCTTAAGATGCTGCTTTGATAATCAGCAAATAGAACAAAAGCCTCCAGCTTGTTCTGGATACATGATTTGTGTGGTTGCTCTAATACCATCTCACCATTCTTTAAAGGCTTTCACCATTCTAGGTGAAAAAGATCAAGATGAACCCCTCACAACTCATCCCACCATAAAGATGCTTGGAGCAAGAAGTGGGCAATGCAGAACTGCACATAAATTAACTGAAACTTGTTTTCATTGCCTGTAGGTAATTTGCCATAAGAAATCCCATTTATACCCTCCCAGAGAACAAGGAAAAGCTTCTGCTCTCATTAGAGGTGTGGATTTGAGAAGAATGGTACAGAATAAATTACTTCTCAGCTCCAACTGAGCATGACAGCAGCAAGAACAGAAAGTCACCAAGTGAGAGTGCCTGAACCAGTCTCCATAGAAATCCTGCTGACTTTGGGTATTATGAAATCAGTGTTTCTCAAAACATACCAGTTCAGGTCCATCCATCTCACAGTCCAAGCGACCTGAACCTGAATCCTTCTACTTCAGCTAAAACAGGTGGAGATTCCTCGGGGAACTGCTGTATTTACCACTGTCACCACTTCTGCCACCTCCCTACTGACATCCTGAAAATACTTCTCAATTCCAAAGGCTACTGAAATAAAACAGTTTGGACTCTACCATCATAGGGCTTTATTTTATATATTGTCAATTCCAATAGATATTTTGCAAATCGGGGTGTAACTGAAGGTAAGGGACTTCTGGAGGACACCAGTCCAACCTCCTGCTCAAAGCAGGGCTAACTTCCTGGCTAGATCAGGCTCCTCAGGCCTCATCCTGTCAACTCGTGACTGTGTCCAAGGATGGAGGCTCCACCAGCTCTGTGGGATCGTGGTTCAGCACATCACCACCCTCCTCATGAAGGACTGATATCCCTGTCTCCAGTTAGAACTTCTCCTTACTGTAACACATCACCAGTACTACTTGTCCTGTCACTGTGTACCTCCAAGAAGAGTCCTCCTCTGCCTTCTCTAAATCCCTCTTTTGGCAGAAAACCACTGCTGCCAGATCGTCACCCTCACTCTCCTCCTCCCCAGCCAGGCAACCCAACCTCCACAGCTCCTCCTCACAAACCTCTGATAAAGTGCCTACATCTTGACTGAAAAAGCTGAGCTATTTACAAGACTCAGTTCTTGGACTTCAGACACCATTTATCCCTCTTACTACCCAGATCACTTATCTATAGAATCATAGAAACACAGACTGGTTTGAGTTGGAAAGAACCTTAAGATAATCCAGTTCCAACCCCCTGCCATGGGCAGGGACACCTTCCACTAGAGCAGGTTGCTCCAAGCCCCTGTGTCCAACCTGGCCTTGAACACTGCCAGGGATGGGGCAGCCACAGCTTCTCTGGGCACCCTGTGCCAGCGCCTCAGCACCCTCACAGGGAAGAGCTTCTGCCTTGTATCCAACCTGAACTTCCCCTGTTTAAGTCTGAACCCATCACCCCTTGTCCTATTGCTACAGTCCCTGATGAAAAGACCACCCAAACCAACATGCTCATAACCTCACCGTTTAGATCTTTGAACCATTTCATCCCTTGGAATTGTTCTTCTCTTTTCTCTAACGAGAATACCTAAATGGAAAATTTTGAGAGAAGAAAATGGTGAACAAATCTACTTCTCACAAAGAATACTGCTGCAGGAATGTGACTCCTTTAGAAGTTAAGGATTCTTAGAGTTAAGGAGTTGTAATACTTTCATTAAAAATACACATACTCTTAAGTTTAATGTGGATAATTCATTAGTTCCTGTAGAAGGTACAAAGCAGAAGCATGAAGGTACCTCTGTCAGACAGCATGTGACTTGCAGTCCTGTAGCCCCTTCTTTTCTCTGGAGGGTTAAACAGCTCTTCCCGTTGGGACTGCAGCACACTCTGTATCTTCCTCTCCTCCATGACAAGCTTCAGATGCTTCACACGCTCTCCAGAGCGGGAGATGAAGTCGGGGCGATGCACTGCAAGAGCCTCCTGAGATGGGATGACACAAAACAAAGTCTCCAGTGGGCAGATTGTCTCCTCAGAGCTGGAAGGTATCTAATACCATCACCAAAGCATGGAAAAAAGCCTATCAAAGTACTATCTGGTATAAAATACAATAAACTTGTAGCCCTAATGCTGGGTAGATCCTCAGAGACCTCCTTTAACAAACTCATTTTCTGGTTGTTGACAAAGAACTGGCCAGAAAGAAAAGAAAATGCTAAAATAGTTAGAAAAAATGGACACAAACTTCTTCTCAAAAACACAAAATAAAGTTAATCCCGTAGGATATGAGATTCTATAATTTATTGCAATCTCCCCTGTTGTAAATCAGTGGCACATCAACATTAGCAATCTGGTTTGGATCAGAAGTGGAATTTTGAAAGTGATCTCCCCATGGCTCTGCCACACTTCAGTTTCCCCCTGTGCTTAGAGACAGGGCAGGCTCTAAGCACATGAACAGACCATAGGAAGGTTTGTGTTGGAAAGGAATTAAAGCTCCTCCAGCTCCAACCCCTGCCCCGGGCAGGGACACCTTCCACTAGAGCAGGTTCCTCCAAGCCCCTGTGTCCAACCTGGCCTTGAACACTGCCAGGGATGGGGCAGCCACAGCTTCTCTGGGCACCCTGTGCCAGCGCCTCAGCACCCTCCCAGGGAAGAGCTTCTGCCCAAGAGCTCATCTCAATCTCCCCTCTGGCAGGTTCAAGCCATTCCCCTCGTCCTGTCCCTCCATCCCTTGTCCAAAGCCCCTCTCCAGGTTTCCTGGAGCCCCTTTAGGCCCTGGAGCTGCTCTAAGGTGTCCCCTTGAGGAGCCTTCTCTTCTCCAGCTGCCCCAGCCCAGCTCTCTCAGCCTGGCTCCAGAGCAGAGCTGCTCCAGCCCTCGCAGCAGCTCTGTGGCTCCAATAGGATATTCTGGAAAGCCAGATTACCATAAGCAAAAAGGATTGATGAATTTCTTGGGTTTCCAATGAGTATAAATTATTATAATGGTGAAATAATTGAACAAGCATCATAGAATCCCAGACTGGTTTGGGTTGGAAGGAACGTTAAAGCTCATCCAGTTCCAACCCCTTGCCAGAGGCAGGGACACTAAGTGTTTCCACAAGATTCAGCCTAACTCCTGAAATCCCACTGACATCCCAGCAGCCTCCCAGTGCAGTGCCTTTACCTGCAGCGTGAGCTTTACATAGGGCCATGTGGACCTATTCTCAGGGTCTCTTCCTGGAACTCCTGCCTGAACCACGTTGCTGTGCTGCTGCTCCTGCCAGTTCTTCTCACGGAGAGGCTCTCTCCAAGGTTTTGTGCTGGTGAATGGCTCAAACCAAGATGGACCAGGACCAGACAAGGAATTGGAATGGTTTTCTTTCCTAGATTCAGATTTCAAGTCTCCTGCTTGCACAAACCATGAAATCCCTGTTGAAAGACCACAGAAGAGAATAAAGTTTTGTAGACAATATATGTGCCTATTTTCCACCCCCATCTATGGCCCTTGATACCTGTACTGGGTTTGGTTGGGGCAGAGTTAATTTCCTTCCCAGTAGCTGGTATGGGGTGTGTTTTGGGTTTGTGCTGGAGACAATGTTGATAACACAGGGATGTTCTTGTTATCACTGAGCAGCTTTTACACAGGGGCAAGGCCTCTTCTGCTCCTCACTCCACACCACCAGCAAGGAGGCTGGAGGGGGCACAAAGAGCTGGGAGGTGACACAGCCATGACTCGAGGGATATTCCAAACCAAATGGCATCACGCCCAGCATATAAAGCTGGGGAAAGAAGGAGGAAAGGTGGGATGTTGGGTGTGATGGTGTCCCAAGACACCATTATGGGTGATGGAGCCCAACACCTGCCTGTGATGGGAAGTGCCGAATGAATTCCTTGGTTTGCTTTGCTTGTGTGCACAACTTTTGCTTTACTATTGAATTCTTTATTTCACCTGATGAGTTTTCTCACTTTTACCCTTCTGATTCTCTCCCCCATCCCACCAGGGGGACAGTGTGCAAATGGCTCCATGGTACTTAAGCTACCAGCTGGGTTTAAACCACAATGCCTGAAGTTCTAGCTAAATCCAGTCAGCAGCATAACACCACACTGCAATAAATACTCACTTCAGTTTAACAACAGTGGGACTCTGTAGCAGACACCTTGGGCAGTTTGAAAACAATTCCTTTGCCAAGTGTCAGAAAACCAGCAACTCTTTATCAAACACCACTTTGGGAAAGCCCAAAATGGTTTAGTTTGCAAGTTTCTCTCTATAAAAAAGTTATTCATCAGCAATTACACGTTTAATGAGCATCTCTGTTGTCCTAAGCCCTATGGCTTTTTATAGATATTTTTGGAGATGAAATGCTTTACATCTTCTAAATGTTAAATGTGTATGCAAGAATTAGATTACTCACAGTTTACACACATAATGGGATTTGAATACATCAGCTTGTACTCCACGCAGATATTCTAAATGTACTAAATGAAACCAGTATGAAAGAGAATGATTTGTCCCTACAACAACAACAGTGATGACTAAGGAAAATATTTTTAAACATTTAATTATGACATTGTGACAACTGACAGGAAATTTAAAAGGAGAAAGAGAGAAAAGCCAGGAGGAGGCTACAGCATCAGCCCGAAAATGCAACTCCAGCTGAAACAGGGAGACGAGTCTAGTTCTGGTGCCACATTCTTCCCTCATGTACTGCTGAAAACATACTTGTTCCTTTAAGCTTCAGGACATGAAACAGTAAGTGACTACTCAGAGGTTAATAGAACCTTTTATAGCTTGAAAATCAAACTGAAGTACCTGCATGATTCTCATCTCACTCACCTTTCCTTATCTATTGCTTATTCTTTACTACCTTCACTGGCCAGGTCACCTCTATCAGCTTCATTGAAAATACCATTATAATAGTGCACTTGACACAGTAGTTTTGTTTAAAATCATGGATTTAAATCAGAATAAGGACTGACTGTACTAGGGACAGACTACTTAGTGTCCTAGCTAACACTTCTCACCTATTTTGCTGATTGCTGTTGAGCTGTACAACTTTTCTGGTGTGCAGAGAAAGTGTATGTTGGACTGACCTTGTGGTAAATGCAGCCTGCTCCTTTTTGTCCTTTTCTCCATGAAAACATTGCCTGGTTGTCCCTTCTGCTTCCCCTTGCTGCCTGCTGCCTGCTGAGCTGTGACCATACCATCTGACTCTCCAAAATTACCATCCATGCAGTGCCAGGGTTCCTGGGGCTGTTCCTTTGGCTGGTTTGATCTTGGGGTAGGAAAAGTCACCCCAACATCTCGAGTGTTTTTCTTAGTTGCGCTGTTGACAATCTCCAAGTCTCCTGTAGTTGAAAATGAAACAGAAACATCAGATATGAGGCAGAAGTTGTTCCCTGGGAGGGTGCTGAGGCGCTGGCACAGGGTGCCCAGAGAAGCTGTGGCTGCCCCATCCCTGGCAGTGTTCAAGGCCAGGTTGGACACAGGGGCTTGGAGCAACCTGCTCTAGTGGAAGGTGTCCCTGCCCGGGGCAGGGGTTGGAGCTGGAGGAGCTTTAAGGCCCCTTCCAACACAAACCATTCTGTGAGTCTGTGAATCTACTTCAATCCTCTGCCAAAAGACACAGTGGCAGATCAACATACAGCTCTGCATTCTGGACAATGGAACTGCAGTAGTTTACTCAGTGTGTCCCATCCAAAACTATGTTTTAGCTACAGAAGGTTGGTTTGCCCACAACACTACAAATATTTAACAGAAACACCACCACAAATATTTAACACAAGCATATACAGTGGAAAGGTGTCAACTAACATTGAAAATGTTGTAACACGATCTTGAAAACAAGCCATGAAAAGACTTTTCTGATTCAATCCACTTGCACATGGGGAAAAGAAGCAGTAATAAATAACTAATGGATGTGTGTGATGAATAGAACACACACTGCTCAATCTGATGATGGGATGCAGCACTGCACCAGCCCCGGATCAGCTTATGTTTTAAATAGAATATAACAACTAAAATATCACCAAGAAGAATAAGAAACACTGCAGTTGCCTTCTAAAATAGCATATGCCCACAAATACATTCTGTGTGCAACAGATGTCTTGTGGAGAAAATAAGACAGAAAACACACACTTAGTCCACCTTTGCTATTGAAACAGGTCAGGAGTTTGGGTTAATAAACTGCTAAGCGAGAAAACTGGCTCCTAAAGCAGCCCAAGGAATGAAATGAAACGGCTCATTTAGATTACAACACAACATCTCTCTCTAAAAGCATTTGGAGAATGCTGTTTGTACATACCCATCACCAGAAATGTGCATCAGACTTTGGAGAATGGTTTCCAAAGAGATCAAAGGCAGAAGCAGATACAGAAAAGTCTGGAATTCACAACTCACCTGCTTGGATACCTTTGTTGAGCATCCGTGCCCGTCGCTTGTTACTAAGAGCAGAGCTGGGGCCCCACGTGCTGCTTGCAGAAGTTGCATCTGAAGAAAGGGAGATGGCAGTCTAGAAGAACAACATGCAAGAGAACAGAAATTGATGGAATACTGACCAAAATGAACAGACAGTGGGGTTTAAACAGCAAAAAGAGGCACAGAATCCTAGAGTGGTTTGGGTTGGAAGGGACCTTAAAGCTCCTCCAGCTCCAACCCCTGCCACGGGCAGGGACACCTTCCACTAGAGCAGGTTGCTCCAAGCCCCTGTGTCCAACCTGGCCTTGAACACTGCCAGGGATGGGGCAGCCACAGCTTCTCTGGGCACCCTGTGCCAGCACCTCAGCACCCTCACAAGGAAGAGCTTCTGCCTTAGATCTAACCTGAACTTCCCCTGTTTAAATTTAAACCCATGACATGAATTTAGATTGCACAACATCGAATCATAGAACAGCCTGGCTTGGAAGGGACCTTCAGAGTTCATCTAGTCCAACGCCCCAGGGACATGTTATAACTTCACAGCCATGTCACAAGGAATAAACTCGCAGTGTAAACCACACTAATCTAATCCAGAGGATTCTGGGCTCTCTATTGTAGAGTGGTTTATTAACAGCCATTAACTGCAAGAGCTGCCCCAGGCTCCAAACCCAACACCTCTGCAACTCCACTGGATTTAGGGTTTAATTATGGAACGGATTTACTTTTTCATTCCTTGGGCACAGCAATTAGTATCCTGTTAGTAACTCATCACACAGAAATGAAGAGAGGCTTTTTTTATTGCCTTTTGTTTGAAGCTCTGCTAGCAGCACTTCAATGCTACACAGGGTTTTGTTTCAGCATTAAAAAGAAGCAATTTTTCCTCACATGCACTGGTAAAGAACTGGGTTTTTAGTTTCATATAACTATTCCAGCACTAGTAGAGTGCACTAGACAGATGTAGTAGATCTGTGTCATTCAGAGAACAAAGCAGATTTGAATATGTGCTCAGCTAAAGGGAAAAGAGTAGAAAGCATGGAAAAACCACACCAAGATAACCTATTTACATGCATATCAGCCCACAGAAATAAATATGAGCAGCCATTCAGGGCTGAATAAAGACACAGAGATTCTATTTGGACTCGAATATTCAGCACAGTACTTTCAAAGCCCTTCAGCAGTTGAATAGCTCAACCTTTAGCTTTGTACCTGCTACCAGATGGCAGCATGAAGAGTGCTTTAGAAAGAACAGAAACTGGAATAGATAAAAATCCTTCTGGGATGATGGGTTCAGCATCTATAAATAAAAAAAGCTGTAACGGAGTTTTTGGGAAGCTGAACTGACAATAGGCTGTCAGAAACTGAGCTGTAAAATGCAGCATTTGCCTGAAAGAATGGTACAGTGGTCTCTGAGGAGAAGAGCTCTCACTGTAAGTAAATATCAATCTTTAAGCACAGATATTTGTAACTAAAAGTAAGTAACTATTGACTTCTGTTCAGCCAAGCACCACAGGAATCACCAGCATCATAGAATCACAGACTGGTTTGGGTTGAAAAGGACCTTTCAAGGGAAAGAAAGAACAGTTCTAAGACAGTTGGGGCTGTTCAGCCTGGAGAAGAGAAGCTGTGTGGAGACCTCAGAGCAGCTTCCAGTGTCTGAAGGGGGCTGCAAGGATGCTGGAGAGGGACCTTCATCAGGGACTGGAGTGATAGGACAAGGGGTGGTGGGTCCAAACTGAAACAGGGGAAGATCAGGTTATGAAACAGGGGAAGTTCAGGTTAGATCTAAGGCAGAAGCTCTTCCCTGTGAGGGTGCTGAGGCGCTGGCACAGGGTGCCCAGAGAAGTGGTGAATGCTCCATCCCTGGCAGAGTTCAAGGCCAGGTTGGACAGAGCCTTGGGCAACATGGTCATGGGTAATGGCAGGGGGTTAGAACTGGATGATCTTAAGCTCCTTTCCAACCCAAACCACTCTATGTTTCTACAGTTCATCTTCATTCCTGGGAAGGTCGAGAGGCTTGTTGGAGCTACTCAGACCAAGGACAGGAGCCTGTGATACAAACAACACTCTGGGAAGTTAAAATGATTCCCCAAATAACCAACTCTCCCACTGCTCAACAGTTGAGAAGTTCCTGTAAAGATCAGATCAAATTGTCTTTTGCTCTATCTGACCACATACCTGGATCTCTTTCCTCTTCTTGTGCCTCTCAGAAATGGCCTTTGGATACTCCACACCCACTGCTTTGCCCTTGTCCCACTTTTCAGAGCGACTTCTCTGGTGGTTGATGGTATGATAAAGCTGGGAGAGCCTTGGGGACACCCGAACTCTTTCATGGCCAAAAGCCCTGATCAGCCTGGCAGTATCGATGGTGGAAATGGAACTGCTCAACTCAGTCTGAGTGACAGTTTCCATCTCTGTTTGGGTCACTGCATCTGATTCTGAGGTGGTGGAACTGATGGTGGTGCCATGATCTCCACTAAGCCTTGCCTCGGAGGAGGTGTCACTTGGAGTTTCCAAGTACTGCTGCTGCTCCAAAACGTTCTTCATGTGGCAGATGATTTTCTCTCCTGACCTGTTTTTCCTCAGCTCAACAAAGCTATTTTTGTCATGGGTGATGCGTGGTCTTCCTTCAACATGTGTTGCATCAGGCTCTGAGGTACTTTCAGACATGCTTTTTTCTGGCACTCTGATTTTCTCCTGTTCTCTTCCCTTTATTTTCTTTCCAGAAGCACTCTTGTCAGATGTTGCTGGTATCAGTGTATGCTTAAGGGGATTCTGAAGGACCCTGGCCAGTCGATCTAGGCGTTCCACAAGGCTCAGCTCACCATTACTCCTAAAATCATGGTGCTGGTGTCTCTTCTGGCACTCCAAGAACTTAACCCAGAGTTCATCTAAGCTACTATTGGAGTGGGTTCTCTCTCTCTGTGGCAGGTCTTTCACCCCATCCTCATTGAGGCGTGTTGTTTGCCTACGTGGCAAAGGGTAAGTTCTAGCTGCTTTTTGTTCTCCTTCTTTCCTACTGTGGTGAAGGAGCTCCTTCCATGACGTTTCATTCCCCAAAGATGTGCTAATGTGTAGATCCTCATTCCTG
>NW_009913364.1:10550-27252 GCF_000696875.1 Nestor notabilis
TGTTATCTGCTTCTGCAGTGAGTGGAAAGAATTCATTTTCACCATCTTTTTTATGACGAGCAGAGAAAACACAGCGATGACGATGTGGGTTTCTCCTGTTCTGCAGGACAGCACTTGAGGAAGGTCTGGCAGCTCCAACACCGGAACTGTCTTCTGACAGCTCACTGTTAGACAGGATGTAGCTCTCACATGTGGGCACTGGATGGTGAAGGTAGAATCGTGCAGATTTGGAGGCTGAATGAGTGGATTTCACAGGCTTTGTGTGTTCTAGAAGAGACAAAACCACCTGAATTTGTTTCTTTTCAGTGAAGCAAATAGCAAATCTTAACCAGGATCATTTTCATCCTAACACTTCCTCATCACTTCAAAGCATTAAAAGCAGGGATTAAGGGATCCATTCCCAAATCCAACCAACTTAGAAATGAAATTTCAACATTATTCCAAGTAGATAAATATTTTCTGCCATTTGTAACATGGAATCCAAGAGAATATTCTATCCAACTGAATGTGAAGGAGGAAACCAGTTACACCACAGGTAATTTCCCTGACCAAAACTTGATCTGAGACTTGATTTACATTTATGGGAACTCATGGCCAGCAGACACAATTCATTCTGCCTCATCAGACAAAAGCCATGGAGCACATATGTCCTCTCAGGCTACACCTGAACGTTCTCTCTTAGCTAACTCAGAAAAGCTCTCTCTATAGAGCACAACCAACACCACTTCCTCCACAGCTCCTTGAACCATTTCAGAAGGCACATGCCAAGATCTAGCCTTGCTTTGCTTGCAAGCACAGATGACACATGCTAGCTCAAAGCAGCACTGAAATCCCCCCAGAATATGCTATTATCTGAAATTACAAAGAAAATGCAATTATAAACTCATTTCTCGTAGATATACATGAAATATACATGCAGCACGTGCTAGCAGGGATGTAGTCCTAAATAATTCTGAAATGGTTTCTAATATACTATTAAAAAAATCACATTTAAAAGGTTAAAATGTGTTTTAAGTTATGTTTGTTGTATACTGGACTGAATCATGTAGTGAACCATGCAGGTAGAAAGCAGGGATTATAGATGTTAGTGCCAGAAGGATTTCCCAAGTCCCTGTGCTTGCTGCAAGATATTTTGTGCCATTTTAGCCAAGTATGTCATTTAAAGATGCCTCAGAGAGTACTAATAGCCTTAATATAAATTAAAAAGTTAATACAAAGAACAGTCTATTTACTAATGGTAACAGCAGTGACAAGATAATGGGAGCTGTCAGCAAATGTGTATCAAGCTCCATTAATGGTAGGGATTATACTCACTGGTTCTTCTCTATGCCCCAAACATTCCTCCCGGATTTGTTTTCCTGTTTGTATTTTTGTTGTTTTGTTTTAAATAGTCTTGTTTCAGTGACTGTGACAACTGGTGACAACAGAACTGGAAAGCACATCTTCATCTGAGGCAGCTTTGCCACCAGTTCAGCCAAAGGATGGCAAGTCCCACACTGAGCCTCCCTCTATGCCAGAAGGAAAAGACCAACCTACCTCACCAGGAATCACGAGCCATGGTTTAGTAATACCCCATTTCAACATGCAAGAAAGAGATGCAAGAAAAGCTCAGGAAGGGCTACAATTGCCTAAACTCACACCATTAGTAGTGCCTGAGAAACCACCCTTTTATTTAATAACATCAGAACAGCACAAGAGGGATGTGGAGCTGCTGGAACGAGGCCAGAGGAGGCCCTGGAGCTGCTGCGAGGGCTGGAGCAGCTCTGCTCTGGAGCCAGGCTGAGAGAGCTGGGCTGGGGCAGCTGGAGAAGAGAAGGCTCCTCAAGGGGACACCTTAGAGCAGCTCCAGGGCCTAAAGGGGCTCCAGGAGACCTGGAGAGGGGCTTTGGACAAGGGATGGAGGGACAGGACAAGGGGAATGGCTTGAACCTGCCAGAGGGGAGACTGAGATGAGCTCTTGGGCAGAAGCTCTTCCCTGTGAGGGTGCTGAGGCGCTGGCACAGGGTGCCCAGAGAAGCTGGGGCTGCCCCATCCCTGGCAGTGTTCAAGGGCAGGTTGGACACAGGGGCTTGGAGCAACCTGCTCTAGTGGAAGGTGTCCCTGCCCGTGGCAGGGGTTGGAGCTGGAGGAGCTTTAAGGCTCCTTCCAACCCAAACCAGGCTGGGATTCTATGATTAATTATTTGTTTTCCTTATACTTTTAAACACCTCTTCCCTTCCCAACACAGAGACACTTCAGTGTAATGTCAAGATCATGAACAGCGCACCCAGACCCAGACTCACGAACCCTGAAACTGGAGGAATTTATCTTCCCATACAAGGCCAATGTTTATATGCTGATGCAAGAAGATTCCTCCACAGCCTCCTGATAAATGAGGGCAGGCTTGGGAATACTATGCAGAATTTTTGCCATTTTAAAAGTTCCCAACAAAATGGAAGGAATGCAAAGAGGCAAAACATCAAAATAAGTTTATACAGAGAAGCTTTAAAATAACCCCATAACTTGCAGGATTTTAAGCTCTAGACAAGCTCTGTGGGTAGAGGTAATCTTTTATTAGACCATCCAAAAATACAGTTGAAGAAGTCAGGGAAGATTTTAGACATTCAAATCTTCACAAAGCTTCCTTAAAAATTCCAACTGTACCGGCTGCTTTAACAAAGGTTCTTTCTACTCACAGTTCTTTTCTTGTCTGTGCCTTTAGACCATCACAGCTACTGAAAAATACTATTAGGTGGGTTTATATTAACACTTGTGTTCCCCTTTTATTTTTATCCAGGCTATTCAGAAAGAAGTATCCATTGATCTTTGCTGCAACATGATGTTTTGTTTGTTACTGCAGATTCTTGTTGCATTTTCCTACCTTATTTCATTTATTTTATGGTTGGACTTGATGATCTTAAAGGTCTTTTCCCATCTAGCTGATTCAGTGACTTCTGTATCCTTACATTTTATAAGTGCTCACAGAGAATTATTTCTTCCAGTAGAAAACATGGGTTAAGACAATATTGCCTTCACTGTTGCACTAATTCAACTGTTGGTCATTGTACACTTACCAAAACAGTAAAATGAACATAAAATAATGAAGTTCAGTGTGACTTTTTTATATTATCTTCTGGAAATACTAAAATCCTTCCATTCTCAAGAGAAAAGCTTTAGAGAAAACCCCTTTTAAAGTGAAGAATTCAAACCATCAGAAGGAATCAGTACCTGTGTGGGATGACCTTACCTCAAGGCCTATGGAGGTACCTGCTTTAAAAGGGCAACAATAATCACACTGAGGCACCCAGTGAAAATCTGTTTCATTCAATGTCCTCCACATAATAAGTTCACATGGTGCTAAAAATAATAAATGGGCTCCCAAAACCCCTTTATATGTGACTGCATAGAAGAGAGCATGAACTCTGTAATTCAGAGCCCATTATGCTGTTCATGTTTCAGTCCCATCGCTCATAAAGCCACAGTTGTACTATTACCTCCTTGCAATTTGCTCTCTGTTTACTACAGCACATGCTGCAAAATACTGGATCATGCCATAAACAGCTTCCCTGAGGAATTAGTAACTGCATTTAGGAGAGAATCAACCATTCAGCAACCTTCTGTTCTCAGTTACTTCTGTCCAGGAACAAGATGTAGTTCTCAAACACAACAAAAATCTTCATCCCTACTCAGACTTGAGGAAGTTTATCAACCACTCCCAATCATGGAATGAGGTTCTGCATAAAAAGAGGATCCATCAGGATTAATAATAGCTGCTGTCAGGAGGTACAGTGTCCCCATCAGTTAGCTCAGTGTAATTTCATTTTGCCAGCAGTTTCAACAAGTAAAGCCTTTAAGTAGGCTACTACAGTAGTAAACCCTGAACTTCATCCCTCAGGATTACCATCCAACAAGGTCAATGGAGGGGAGGAAGAGAGAAGCATCAGTCAAAATTAAAACTCAGCTAAATACATTACAGAGACACTTTTCATGACATCTCATGACAACCCCAGCCCTCTAGTGACAGGACAATGGGAACGGCTTTAACCTGTCAGAGGGGAGACTGAGATGAGCTCTTGGGCAGAAGCTCTTCCCTGGGAGGGTGCTGAGGCGCTGGCACAGGGTGCCCAGAGAAGCTGTGGCTGCCCCATCCCTGGCAGTGTTCAAGGGCAGGTTGGACACAGGGGCTTGGAGCAACCTGCTCTAGTGGAAGGTGTCCCTGCCTGGGGCAGGGGGTTGGTGCTGGGTGAGCTTTAAGCTCCCTTCCAATCCATTCTCTGATCCTGTGATTCAATACACAGAGACATCCCACCTGGTTCTATTTACCAGGGAATTCCTGCCATTTTCTACAAGAGCACCCTTTCTACACTTACTTAAAAAAAACTTTGCACTTTACAACCCAAAAAAGAACCAACCCAAACACCACCAAACCCCAAAAATGTCTTACAAAGGCCACAATAAGCCCTGGGGCCCCAGGAATACCAGCAAATACTAATGTGCAAGTATTTGGGCAGTCAGGGAGAAACAGAAAGATGGGGAAGAGAAAAATGAGTCACATTCAACACCTTTAGGCTACTATCAGTGTATCATGAGGCCACAAGTCATGGATCCTGAAATGTAATTCTTCTGCTCTACTTTCTTTCATGTGTATGAAAACACACATAACATTAAATACACTTTAACTACCTGTGGAAGCATCTGATGGCATCATTTGGTCCTCAGCCCAGGCCAGCTTGGACTTGGCCCTCTTACTGTAGATCCCTTCTTGATGTTTGAGAGCTGTACTGTCTGGAGGAGTACCATCCCTTAAACCAAGCACATCTGCCTGAAATCTTGGAGGAAGAGCATCATCTGACCCTGCAGAGAAAAAGAGCAGTAACTGTGAGTAAAAAGAGGAAGCAGGAAAAAGACATGGTCTCATAGAGCCTGTTATCCAGGCAGTAGCACCAGGATGTTCACCAGCCAACAATCATGATCCCTAGTGAGCAGTTCTAGTGAGTAATGCAGAAGCAATGGGCATTGTGCCACATTGATTTCCATCATCTTTGGTGACAACAGCTTTAACCTGCCAGAGGGGAGACTGAGATGAGCTCTTGGGCAGAAGCTCTTCCCTGGGAGGGTGCTGAGGCACTGGCACAGGGTGCCCAGAGAAGCTGTGGCTGCCCCATCCCTGGCAGTGCTCAAGGCCAGGTTGGACACAGGGGCTTGGAGCAACCTGCTCTAGTGGAAGGTGTCCCTGCCCGTGGCAGGGGTTGGAGCTGGAGGAGCTTTAAGCTCCCTTCCAACACAAACCATTCTATTATTCAAGCTATTTATTGTAAGGTTCTTCCTTGAGAGGTGGATAAGTTTTACCTGTTCAATTGATGAGCAGAGGAGAACACAAGAAAATGAGTATTAGACAGGTCTGCTGGGAAGGCAGACACAGGACTTGAAGTGTCCAAATTCCCTCCTGCTCACATTAAAATTCCAGACATTTTTACTGACTGATGTAAATATCTATTTTCTAGGCTCCGAATAGCAGTGGAGGAAAACTGGAAGAGTAGAGAAGGGGTGTATAACCTCTAAAACACCACCAGCAGACCTCTCTTACTAGCGTATTGCTGTCTTCTGAAACGGTCCCTAACTGATTTATCCTCCTTGTCAGCACCACCTGGTTCCTTCAGTGAGCTTAACTGAATTACCATCAGCTACTAGTCATGAGCTGAGAATCCCAACTGCAGCAGGGAGTTTAAAAGACAAAATACATGTTTAAATTCTGCTGTATGTTTTCTAGAACCTTGCACTGCCTCTTATGCATACTGAGATTTTATATCTAGCAGCATAGTTTCTGCAAAACAACAGACTCGCACCACATTTGTTTCTCTTAAATTTGAAGGATATTTAAATTTATTTTTGAGGATATTACAACAGAGAGCGGAAAAGTGTTTAAGTATCCAAGTATTCAAGGCCAGAAAAGCATCCAAGTGTTCAAGGCTATGTTGGACGGGGCTTGGAGTAACCTGTTCTAGTGGTAGGTGTCCCTGTCCATGGCAGGAGTTGGAGCTGGAGGAGCTTTAAGGTCCCTTCCAACCCAAACCATTCCATGATTCTATGACAAAGATAATGAGGAGAAAGGCATAAATAATTACAAGCACAATTTGTGGCTATAATGACCAACCTGTGCACTTACTGTCACTGCTGTATTAAGCTACTCTCCTGGGGCACATCTGGTGGGACATCTCTGCAATATTAGTTTTGTCTACAAATAAGTCTGGATGTCAAAAAGCTCTGACTGAAAGCAACCTGCAAGTAAGACCTATAATGCTGAAGTGATGCATTCTGCATGTATAGGAGAGAACTGACAAATAACAGACAGCAGTCAAAGCAAAAAGAATCTGGTGAATCACTGAGTACCCTTTCCTCCAGTAAATGAGAAGTGCTTTTTACTGGGAGGATGTGGGGAAGAGGTGAACGTGTACTTTAAATCACAGTTTTGAGTTATATTATTTATAGAGAGGCTTTCTGCACTGGAATCCCCTAACAGGGAGGGAAAATTCAGTACTGAAATAGCTGTTCTCTGAAATGCACATTGTATTATGCAGCTATTTCAGAGAGCACACATACCAAATTAATAAAAAGGGAGGAAAATGTCCATAAATAAGGGAACTAAAAAAAGGAACTGGCAGAGATATGAAAGAGTCCAAGCTGAATAGTCATTCCCAGGGGAAAGTAAAGAATTATCAAGCTGTAAAACATGGAGACTTGTTTCTTTTCAGTGCCAGAATGGAGTACTACCATCCCTTCCATCAAAGCAATGGAAACCACAGCCTCCAGTCAAGACTCGTATAGCTTTGTGTTATAGAGCAGTGTGAACATGAACAAAGACATTTTGCTGTTAAAATCAATGCACTTACTCTAAACTGGAAGGACAGAAGAGTTCTGAGCTCCACCGAGAGAATTCTGCACATGAAATAGGTGTATTTTGATCCATGAGCTACAACCATCAGTTTGCACTTGGAAGACTTAAGATAAATACAGATCAATGATGCTATGAAACACATACCTGAGTGAGAGCTCTCCACGCTGCTTTCTGACCTAACTGGAGACAGTTTGGATCCTGCCTTTAGATAAGGAACATAATACATCCCAGTGCTTCCAGAAGGTTTATAGGGCAGCAATATGGGCTGATCTGTGGGGATGGAAGACAAAGCAATTAATGGAAATCAGACTTTAATCCTTGAATGCACCTGAAGATAAAAGCAACTTATCAGGATCCAAGGAGACTGCTGAAGAAATCCTATTCTTTAGGAAAATATATTGCCATTGTTAGCTGTTTAATTAATGTAATTTCATTATTTAATACCCACCCAATGGTTAGAAGGTTGACTGCTGCTCAGCTATCAAAACCAGCTTACTGACCTATTCCATGTTAAATCTGTGACTAGAGTGACAAACACTGATGTAAAAAGACCAATTCAGATACCAACCTAGAATCATGGCATGGATTGGGTTGGAAGGGACCTTCAAGCTCATCTAGTTCCAACCCCCTGCCATGGGCAGGGACACCTTCCACTTGAGCAGGTTGCTCCAAGCCCCATCCAATATCTCAGACTTTGATAGATGAAGATCTAGATATAAGACACATGCACTCACCACCATGCCTTGGGCAAGAGGACATCTTGTCAAGAGATGAAGCTGGACTGTTGGGAAGCTCGTGTGCTTTCTGGAGAGGCAGTTGGTGAACATCATTTCTAGTGTCTTGTGAATTAACATAGATTTCTGCTGAAAAGGTGGTTTTTACAGGACTTTCTGTTGTTATTTGTGTGGCAGCATCAGAAGTGCTTTTCACAGTGCTTGCAGGAGCTCCAGAGTTGAAGGTATTCTTCAGACTACATCGCCCTGAACCTGGAACAGTGACTTGTGGTCTCTCACTGCTTTGTGAAGGCAGCTCTTGCCCTGCTGTGCTTGTGACAGAGGAGAGCATGAGGCAGGGTTCTGCTGAAGACACTGGCATTGGGAAAGATGGAGATCTTTGGTCAGGAGGTGATAACGTAGAAACAGCTTCTGTTAAAGTTTCTGGAGTTTTAAAAGACACTGATTGAGTATTAACTTCAGGTTTATCCCATGATCTCCTCTCATTTTCAGTATTCACATCCCTGTGCAGCTCTGAGTTACTACGCTTTGAGGAAAGAGTTATGTGGACACAAGACAATACTTTCTTAATTGGTGAGGAAGGAGATACAGATGTGGTTGACAAAATCTCATCTGTAGATGAGTGGTGAGATGCATCAATTGGGTCTCTCGCTTTCTGAATGAGAGGCACTTCATCAGCAGGACTTTCCTTCTCTTCTGCTGACAGTTGAACACGGCCCTTCATCAAATCAGTTTGTAGAGCTGAACCTTTTAAGCTCTCATAGAACTGGACACGGCCAGCTGGGCTGCTTTTCTCCTGCTGGAAAGAGCTTATGGAATGGGGTTCATTACATCTACTCATCTCTTGACCACATCTCCTATCACAGCCAAGCCCCAGGAGTGTGGCACTTCGCCTGCCCGAGTCAGTCACATCTTGAGGCAGAATATCAGGATTCTTTGCACTAAGGGTCTGTCTTTTATCAACATGGATGCTTTCAGAGTCCTGATCTGACAAACAGTCTGTCTCTTGATAAGCTCCAACTCTGTTACTGTCAGCAGAGACATGATGAAACCTGTCTTTCTCAGCAGTATAAGCAATCTTACTAGACACTGAGCCAGCAAGCAGTGGGCTTGGAGAAGAGGTCTTAGATCTCTCCCAGTGTTGTTTGTCATGACTGTGTTCCTCAGTGCTAGCACAGTCAACCTCCAGAGGCATTATCCCATCAAAACCATCTCTAGTAAAGCTACTGCTAAGTGCCATGGAAGTCAATGGAGAATGTAAACATTTTCGGGAGGAAAAGGTGATAGAAGTGATTTGCTTGGTCAGATCCTCAGAACACTTCTCCATCGACAGCTTCTTCTGAGAGAGTAGATGGGCTTCTGTTCGTGCATCAGAAGCAGCTGCAGACCTCACTGTAGATGTATCCCATTCCATCTGCAATGGTGGGTGAAGTTCAGCAGCAGCATCAGAGTGACCAGTAGGACCTGTTTGATGCTGGTTGCAGATAGGGGTTGAAACAGTACTCAAGGATTTAAACTGAGTATCCTTCAGCAGGCAACACTCAGAAGGATCAGCTCCATGTAACTGCACAGCTTGTCTTAAGCTTGACTCTAGAACATCCTCAGTCCTGATGGTTTGTCTGTGCTTGTCAGTCTGAAATCTCCTGCCACTTGGAGCTTTGAAACGCTCAATGTCCTGTTCCCCATCACGGATGTACTCAGAAGCAGCTTCCAAACCATCGACCCATGAAGCCTGAAAACACAGAGAAGAATTCATGTAGATTACGTGGGTAACTCCCTGCCCCTGCCGAAATCTGGATTGTGGAATTCAGAGGACTCGTGCTGTCAATAATCAAGAGTCTGTCATCATGTGTGAGCACACACTTTCTCTGGAACTCATCTGGTAATGGAACTAATCACAGAATCACAGATCACAGACTGGTTTGTGTTGGAAGGACCTTAAAGCTCCTCCAGCTCCAACCCCTGCCACGAGCAGGGACACCTTCCACTAGAGCAGGTTGCTCCAAGCCCCTGTGTCCAACCTGCCCTTGAACACTGCCAGGGATGGGGCAGCCACAGCTTCTCTGGGCACCCTGTGCCAGCGCCTCAGCACCCTCACAGGGACAGCAGAAGCTCCCAAACGCTGAGAGTTGATCCATGCAACAACTTCCCTGACTGGCATATGGAGAGGTAGTTTGGAAGAGAAGAAAGGCAAACAGCTCTAGATGAACGATCACACTACAAACAAGTGAATAAAACATCACACTCCCAGATGCATGCAGAAACCCCGTCACTCTGAGAACACAAAGAGAAAGCCTTGCAAGTACAACTAGGAAAACCTTAAGTTACTATTCACTGTAAACTGCAACAGATTTTACCCTGAAGCACATTAAGACGACTACTCACCTGGTCCTTTAACATTGCACCTCCAATGAGAGGCAAGAACATTAACCTTTGGAAGTAACTGTATTGAGTCTAGAGAGGAACATTTATCTACACACTGAGATTGCCCTCTCTTGGGTGGGCACTAACTAAACCAAGTCTCACACAGTTAGTCCCAGTGCAGACACAAACCACACCATGCAGAAAGCAGCTCCCTCTTACATTATTCCACCCTGATTCTTTGTGATGGGTCAGTTTAGCACCAGAAGCAGCATCATGGTTAGTGACCACTGGGAATGGACAGGACAAGAGACAATTCATCACCATCCAAACCTTACACCCAAAACATAAGAGGTCATGTCAGCTAATGTGACACTGCAAGCCACCAGCCTTCCTTAGAGAGGATTTAAGCGTGGAAAGCATTAATTTATCAGTATCTGAAATTCCTTAATTTAAGTATCATTAAAAATCACAATACTTGAATTGCAGAGAGCAAACCTCAGATAAATGCAGTGCCATGGAGATGGGCCAGATAAGTGTCTTTAAAAAATGATAATGATAAATATCTTGGCTATATTTATACATTCCTAGTGGTTGGAATAACTGTGGAAACAGCAGAGTGTATTTCACAGGTCCCTGGATGATTATAGCTCAGCAGCTAGTTGGAGTTTGGAAATAGCAAACTCAGTCAACAACAGTTTGGTGTAAATCAAAGCACAAACAAGTATTCCACAACTGATTTTCTATCCTTTTTACATCCAGATGTCATTAGCAGGGAACTCTACCAGCAAGGTTTTGATTATTATTCCCAAGCAGTACTTTCCAGTGGCTTTATTAATGTTGAAGCAAATAAACCAGTTCATTTGGCAACCTGTGTTTCCTACAGGCAAGAGGGAAACAAGGGTCTGTAGCAGAACACATGGACCCAAAGCAGCTCTGTACCAGGGTAAGGCTGCTCCCAAGACATCTCTTTCCCAAACCACACACCAATTCCATGGCCTGAAGTAGTGAGGCCATGAGTGAGCTTTGAGGGTGCTGAGGCATTGGCACAGGGTGCCCAGAGAAGCTGTGGCTGCCCCATCCCTGGCAGTGTTCAAGGCCAGGTTGGACACAGGGGCTTGGAGCAACCTGCTCTAGTGGAAGGTGTCCCTGCCCGTGGCAGGAGTTGGGACTGGAGGAGCTTGAAGGTCCCTTCCAACACAAACCATTCCAGGATTCTGATTCTAAGTAATACTGAGCAACTCCTACTACTGAAAGCAAGCACAGAAGTTGCTATAAACTCCTCTTCCCGAGCTTTTCACATGTTTTATTGTGCTTGTTATGTGTCATCTTTCCAAAAAAGATCTGTATGGCATATGATCCACAAGAGATTGCAGTGCAAATTTAGAGCTACAACTCAGTGAACTTCCTGAAAAAGTGAGAAAGTACAAGGAGTGGAAAAATACAGCATAACCTGATGGATGCAGTATACAACGGGGGAATGTTCTCAGACAAGAGGTGACTATTTGGCACCCATGAAAATAAAGGTGAGGTGAAAAGGTCCTCAATTGAGAAGGAAAATTCATAGGTTTAATATCCTGAAACTGCACTTAGATCTAACAGCAATTCAACCCCCTCAATCTCAACTGGGGACCAAAACAAGTGTACATACAGCCCAAGAAGAAGGTTCAATGTGAAAACCAGTGCTCCTGGAATGGGAGAGCACCTACAAGTCTTTGGCTTTTCCCTGTTTCTGATCCTGAAAGAGCCTCATGATTTCAGTGGAAGAACAGTAATAGGGGTGATGGCTGGAGCTTAGGATTGGCTTTTCATATGTTTTTCCTAAAATCCCAACAAATATCATACGTGGTTCATGGCTCATTTGAGTGGAAAGCATCAGCCATCCCTATAGTAAAAATGCTCAGCCTATCAAAGAGTAAGTACTGTCAACTTACCTGCTCAGGCAAAAACAGATCTCTACAACCTCACCAGCATCACCACAGATGCAAGAATTATTGACCAAACAGTAAAATGTCTATAGGAACATCTTGGAAACTCTCTGCTTCCCTTTGTCACAAGTTTATAGGAGAGAGCCATCAGTTCATATTAAGTTTCACAAGACCCATCTCTGAACAATCCGAAATGTCACACTTCTTAGGCCTCTTTGCAAAGCACTTGAGGTTAATAAATGATAGAACGGTTTGTGTTGGAAGGGACCTTAGAGCTCATCCAGTCCCAACCCCCTTCAAACAGACAGGGACACCTTCCACTAGAGCAGGTTGCTCCAAGCCCCTGTGTCCCACCTGGCCTTGAACACTGCCAGGGATGGGGCAGACCCAGAGGGGTGGGCCAGCCACAGCTTCTCTGGGCACCCTGTGCCAGCGCCTCAGCACCCTCACAGGGAAGAGCTTCTGCCCAAGAGCTCATCTCAATCTCCCCTCTGGCAGGTTCAAGCCATTCCCCTTGGCCTGTCCCTCCATCCCTTGTCCCAAGCCCCTCTCCAGGTCTCCTGGAGCCCCTTTAGGCCCTGGAGCTGCTCTAAGGTGTCCCCTTGAGGAGCCTTCTCTTCTCCAGCTGCCCCAGCCCAGCTCTCTCAGCCTGGCTCCAGAGCAGAGCTGCTCCGGCCCTCGCAGCAGCTCCGGGGCCTCCTCTGGCCTCGCTCCAGCAGCTCCACGTCCCTCTTGTGCTGTTCCCCAGAGCTGGACCAGGGCTGCAGGGGGGGTCTCCCCAGAGCACAGCAGAGGGGCAGGATCCCCTCCCTGAGCTGCTGCTCACGCTCTGGGGGTGCACCCAGCACACGGGGGGGTTCTGGGCTCAAGCACACACTGGAGCCGGGTCATGGGCAGCTTAAAAATTAAGATCTTAAACTCTTCAAAATTCAATTTTCCTAGTGAATATTTTGGGCCACTGTTCAGCAGAGCCCTTGAGTACATGTTTGGAGCCCATTTATGTGCATATGTCCCAATCACCTCCTTAAACACTCAGCTAGAACTCGAGAAATCATTATGATGCTTCTTTTTCCGAGCGTCTGTTAACACATCACCAGTGACAAACATCTATCAAACAGCTCCTTGACTACCTCAAAAGATGGAACAATCTCGACATGCAAAAGATCACTGAGAAGAACCCTCCCAAGCTGTCCTACTCCTTCAGTGCCTTGGCTTTTTTTAAAGAGAGAAGCTTCACATGCTTCCTGCAGGAAACAAGAACATCTCGCAGTGGTACATTATATTTCTTGAGTTGTCACCTAGAGAAATGAGAGGCAGAGTCTAATCTTTCCAAAAAGAACATTCATCTCATGCCTGCATCACAAGCACTAAATAAAGATGATGGTCTGACGAAAGAATTGGTTGCTTGAGTGCCTGGGAACAGTTTGTCTTCCTCAGCCTTTCTAATTTAGTAGAAGGAAAATATCTTTCCGGAATCTTTGTTCGGGGTTTGAAGGCAGCGCACGGGTTTGCTCGGTTAATTCAACAGGTATGGTACAGAACAAGTGCCAGTCAATCTGCAGCAACTATTTGTCAGCAACAAAGCTGGGTGCAATCTTTTTCCCACTTCAGTAGTTGTCAATGAACTGTATTTTTCAGTGACACGTCGTTTTGCTTGAGAAGGGAAAAATACATTTAGCTGAAACCCAACAAAAACCACCCCAACCCCCTTCATGCGGCAAATTCAAAGTCACTTTTTAGCTCAAAACCATTGTGGAGCAAAGATACTTTCAAGCTCAAAGCAGAGAATGTTGTGGTTGATCTAAAGCAGTTTCTTGGAATGTTGGTTTGAAAAACTATGATTGATATTTGCTTATTCTACTTCGGGATAAAGCGGTTCGTATTTGGCACAATCACATGAAGGTAAATCCTTGGTTCAGTCAGTAACGAGTTAATGTCAGGGACAAAGCTGTGACCTAACTAAAGTTGGGGGAAAATCCAGTTTCAGGCCTCTAGTTTTTGACAAGGAGATTGAAGCAAAAATGTATTTGTGATTTGGTTTTCTGATTTGTCTGAATTTCTGAAACTAAACAGAATTGTTGAAATATGGGGTTTTTCCTGCTTCCCAGTCAAATATTACATCAAAATGTGAATAACTGAGAAGTTTGGGCTGATGGTTTCTGGAAGCTGATGCCTGGATGAAGAACATTGCTCATGCCCAAGAAACTATAAACACAAACAAGACTACTCTTAAAACACTATTTTTCATTTCAGTAAGAAGGATGGGGACCTGTTAGGAACTGTGAGCTGTGTGCACCTCTCACCTCAGCAATAGCAATGGTCCCATCACATCATCACAGCCTGGTTTGTGTTGGAAGGGAGCTTAAAGCTCAGCCAGTTCCAACCCCCTTCAAACAGGCAGGGACACCTTCCACTAGAGCAGGTTGCTCCAAGCCCCTGTGTCCAAGCTGCACTCGAACACTGCCAGGGATGGGGCAGCCACAGCTTCTCTGGGGCACCTGTGCCAGCACCTCAGCACTCTCACAGTAAAGAATTTCTTCCTCTGCGGCCCAAGAGCTCATCTCAGTCTCCCCTCGGGCAGGTTCAAGCCATTCCCCTTGGCCTGTCCCTACAGGCCCTTGTCCAAAGCCCCTCTCCAGGTTTCCTGGAGCCCCTTTAGGCCCTGGAGCTGCTCTAAGGTGTCCCCTTGAGGAGCCTTCTCTTCTCCAGCTGCCCCAGCCCAGCTCTCTCAGCCTGGCTCCAGAGCAGAGCTGCTCCAGCCCTCGCAGCAGCTCCGGGGCCTCCTCTGCCCTCGCTCCATCACTGACCACATGTCTTGTCCTCCATACCTTCCTTCAGAACATCTTAGTTATGTGTCACTCCCAACAGCTCAAACCACCTCCCCTCACCCAAGATACCCACCTATCCTCTGGGACAAACATGTGCCACGGCTGGTCCCAAAACATACACAGGAACTGGCTATGCTGAGACAAGCATCTCCACTAACCAGAGCTCTCACTGTTTGCATCCCCCTCTCCCTGTGCAGCCACCAATCCTCAGAAGTATTGCAGGAATACAACTCATCATTTGAAGATCAGAAGTAGGACAGCAGCATTTATCCCCCACTTCAGCTGTTTTCCCCAGAGCAGCTGGTTTGTACCTTGGCACGTGCAGATTTCCTGGCACTCAGAAGCAGCTCTGCCTTTATTTCCTGGATCCTTTGCTGGTCCTCTTGGTTCAGGTCTGACACAGACTCCTGCGATCGACTGGCCAGTTTTAGCTTCACCCAGGCTACACAAAGAACAGGAAACAGAAAGCAGTTCCCTTTCCATTCTCTTATATCATGTATGATAACAGTTTTATTCCTTAAAATCCAAACTTTGCTATGTGTTTGTAGCTGTCATGACTGAGGGAACAAAGAACACAAATACCAGAGCTCATGGACTGACCAGGAATACAATTTGAAATGGGTCTGTTGAATATTTCTTTGGAAAGATGGACCCAGGACCCACCACCTGGTTCCGTCATCTTTACAGTGTCAGACTCTAGTCATCACTCTGTCACACAATCCCTTCCCAAATCCATAACCTAGCAGAGGCTAATAGCTATGTGGACAAAGTACTGTTGCACCAATGTTAGGCAGAAGAAGGTATTCAAAGGGGAGAGTCCACTTCTACCCCATTCCATCATACTACACAAGATGACTACAAAACATGGATCATTTAAGCCCTGACCCTTTAAGCTTCTCATTAATAATGTACTATAAATACCTTTAAAACCAGGGGAACAGATTCAGGTTGTCTTATGTCCATACTCGTTCACTTCAAGGTCAGCATAGTATCACAGAGTGGTTCGTGTTGGGAGGGAGCTTAAAGCTCATCCAGTTTCTGCTCATCCACAGGCAGGGACACCTTCCACTAGAGCAGGTTGCTCCAAGCCCCTGTGTCCAACCTGGCCTTGAACACTGCCAGGGATGGGGCAGCCACAGCTTCTCTGGGCAACCACTTTAAAGCCATCTCTTCAACATACACTAACTAAAGATGTGCCATACTAACATAACACTTGATAAAACACAACTGAGACATCTTATTACCTCGTGCTTTCCTCTCCTCTTCATCTGCACTCTTCACAACTTGTGTCCGAGGTGACCCATTCCTCAGGAGGTTTTTGACACGGGCAGCTAGGGAATCTCCACTGCTGCTGTTGTCGCTATCCCTCATGCCTCCTGCCTTGCTTCCAGCTGCACCAGCACTAGACAACGTGCTCTGGAAGCCTCCTGGGACACTGGTGGTGCTGCCTAAAGGCTCCAAGGAAGGAGGATTCCTCATCAGGAGGTTTCTGACACGGGCAGCTAGGGAATCTCCACTGCTACTGTCGTCACTCTCTCGTGTGCCTCCTGCCTTGCTTCCAGCTACACCAGCATTAGACATCGTGCTCTGGAATCCTCCTGGGACATCAGTGACACTGCCTGGGGGCTCTGAGGAAGAAGGATTCCCTGCCTCTGAAGTTGTTCCAGTGCTGACTTCACTGCTTCCGCTGCTTTGTGCAAGACCCACAAACCCAGGCTGGTTTCTGTCTGTAGTCACACTGCTACAGCCTTCTGGCTCAGACCTGCCTACAGATTTTCCTGTCTTAAGCATTTTGGTCATTTCCTTCATCATCTCTTCACTATTCTGCAAACTGACATCAAAAGAGTTTTCCCATCTTAAACTGCATGTGTTATAATGCAGAGGGTTTATTACCAACCCCTCTTCTTGACTATTTCTTTGGGTCACAGTCTCATCCTGCAACAATATCTTGTGAAACTCAGGGACTCTGTCTTTCCC